>NC_034603.1:2758589-2783787 GCF_900095145.1 Mus pahari | reverse complement strand
CAGCTGGATCTCATGGGGGCATTTCCCCAACTAAAGCTCCTTTCTCTGTGATAACTCCAGCTGTGTCAAGTTGACACAAAACTAGCCAGTACAGCGTGTCATAAGCCACCATGTGCAGGCTGGGAACTGAACATGTTAGTCCAGCCGACCAAAAGAATCTTGATTCTACCAACCATTTTCTCTTCTACCTGAAGATATGATAAGCAGAGATCACGGGCCTCCATCCTTCTTTCTAAGACAGAAATCACAACTGAGCCTGGTGGCTTGCAACTAGACACTTTCCAGCACAGGACATAGTGTTGAGAATTCCCAGGTCCTCCAAGCAGGCTGGCAGCCTGGATGTATAGGCAAAACCTTTGAGTTGGGATGTGAAGCCAGAAAACTTAATAGAAGTGGAGTCTGAGCAGATAAAGAAATGCCCTGAAGCATGGAAGTCATGTATGGCTTAGAACAGGCACTCTGTGGGGGAGGCGCTATAATCTCAGTCCACATTTATGCTAGCGTCTACGGCCATACGGTTATTCTTCATAGCAAGGGAAAGGAGGGGTTTGAGGGGTTTGTCCTGATTGGCTAGTGAAGGGGGAGGGGTTTGTCCTGATTGGCTAGTGAAGGGGTTTAAGGCGGGGTTTGTCCTGATTGGCTAGTGAAGGGGTTTGAGGAGGGGTTTGTCCTGACTGGCTAGTGAAGGGGTTTGAGGAGGGGTTTGTCCTGATTGGCTAGTGAAGGGGTTTGAGGAGGGGTTTGTCCTGATTGGCTAGTGATTAGATAGTGACTCTCCTTGCACCAGGTCTGACACCATGGCACCATCTTCTAGCCTCTGATCCCTAAGGAAAGGCTAACAAGTGCTGCCACCTTTGGGTCCCTAGGAACTAAAAATGGCAGCCATCAGTCTCTTCTTGGCCCATCAACTCCTCACTGTGCTGACCTTGACCTGCTGAGAGGAAGGTTCTAAGAGAAACCATGCAGTTAGGAGGCCGGTGCACTTACATTCATGCACAGAAGGCTTGAAGTTAGCCTCACAGGACTCTCCAAGAAGGCCATGTCGCATAACAGGCATCTCTTAAGAGTGGCTTCAAGGGACTCTTTACCCTCCTTCTCTTCTCCATGAGAACTGGACTGGATTGGGCCTCCAAGCCCCATAGACCCCAATGCTAAAATAATCTCATCTCTTAACTTTCCACTGACGGCTATTTAGACAATTCAAGACAAAAGAGTTAAGAAAACAAAAACCTAAGAATATTTGAATTTCTTCCCATGACGACTACACTGGCAACAAATTTTGAATACAATATGTTGTCAAAACACATTTATTCAGTGTCTGGTTGCCGATGCTTTGCTGGTGCTTCGGAAACATCTTGAATGAGATTTTCGACTTCTCAGCATTGGAATCAGAGCAGACAATAAGAAGAAAGGTGCTTTGAAGACCCACTGTGTGCCAGAGGCTGTGCAAAGTGTCAACAAAATAACAACAACATGAAAAACAATAGTTAGACAGTAGAAAGCAGCGAAGTCAGGCAAAATGTTTACACAGCTCACTGTGCCCAGTACTCTACTAAATACTTTTGATGCTGTAAATTGCTTTAACCCTTATAGCAACCCAAGGACAGGAGTACTTTGTGCAGATGCAAGCTCAGATTGCAGGAAGTAGGTGCTAATAGATGAGCAAATGAAGCTTCTGGAAGATCAACTTGCTCAAGATCCCCCAGGTGCTGGTGGGAGGACTAGGGATTGCCACCAGATCGGAATGACTCCAGAGCCTTTGTCCTTGAGGTTCTCCACTCTGGCAATGATTGAGAGAGCAGAAATCTGTAGATTATTTTCCTACCACCTCAGCAGTTTGTTTCTCTTTCAGCCTTGAAGTACCCAAGGACATAAACACTATTTCTATCCAAGGAAAGGGGAAGATAAGGGCATGAGTGGATAAGTTATCCCTCCATATCTGTGAGCCCCATGTCTTCAGAGTCAACTGACTCATACAGAAAATATTCAGAAATGGAGGGTCCAGAACATTGGTAAACCTTGAGGGCTGGAGAGATGGTTCAGTGATAAAGTGTTCTCCTTGCGAGCAGAAGGGCAAGTGTTCAAGTCCCAGAACCCACACCAAGCAGCAGGCCGAAGTACCAAGTACATACATAGAGTGGTGTGTTGACATTTTCTGAGGTATTAGTAGTCACTGAGAAATGATTTTAGGTATATGGGGGAATGTGCAGAGGTTACATAAAAATACGACATATTTTATTAAAGAGATGTAAGCATTCTCAGATTTTTTTTTTAATCAGTGGGTCCTAGGGCCATTCTTCCAAGATATGAAGAAACAAGGGTGTTCGATTCACTCATTTCTAATGGATGACTGGGTTAGAATTTGGACCCAGTGGTTGCACTAGCGTACCTGTATGCTAAATCACAGGCTTGGCATCTCACTCTGCTGCACTACAGAATGGCCAACACTATGCAGAATGTACAGCATGTTGGGCAAGGCGACACTGAAGGCCCGTCCTTGTAAGCTGTGGCTTGAGTTATGGATCCTTCCTTGAACATCAGTCTCTTCATCTGTTAAATTACAGTCATCGTGGGACTAGCTCACTAGCTTGTTACAAGGTCTGAGATAACAGACGTGTTTATGAAGTTGTAAGACAGTGCCTGAGTGGTGGTTGTTCATATCAGATTAACTGTCATAGTGGAGAATTGATTATTTGATGATGGTCATGATGTTTGGGGTTGATGGTTGTTGTGATGTTGGTAAAAAAAAAAAAAAAAGTAGTAATGGAGATAGTGGCGGTGGTGGGGATAGAGGTGGGCGTTACCAGAGGTGGTGATGAGCACTGTAGGGGTAATGTTATTGACGATGGTGTAAGTATTGGTAACCACAACAACAGCAGTGGTATTCATGGAACTAGTGATGAGATGTGTCCTGCATGCCCTCATGCAGGTTAACAATGTTAATAGTAATGGTGGTAACAAGTAGGGCGAATGCTATTGATAATAGAGGTGGTGGTAGTGATGGTAATAACGGTGGTTACACAGACAAGTGATGTAGTAAGCATTTATAAGTAATAGTATTGTTGGAAGGGTGATATTAGTGGTGATAGTGACGCTGATGGATTTGGGGCAATCCTTATCTTTGTAGTAACTAACTACCTTAGGCTTCACAGGATTCCCAACGCCCTCTACTTGAGTACCCGCCTCCAAGATGCATCTGTCAGAAGGAGAAAAGAGTAAGAAAAATACCTGATGCCTTCTGATTTCTCTCCTTACGTATTTGGGACTTTCAGAATAATTGTAATCCAAGCTGTCTCCTTGACACTTGCATTTCAACACGCAGCACAGTGTTGGGCCCAGTAGTCAGTCATATCTACAAGAAAATATCTGCGCAACGACATAAGACACTTGCAGAAGAACACGGCCATCTTGGATGTCCTCATCAGAGTCAAGTGTCCCATCTCTGAGGACCACACAGGAGTTGCTGGGTATCAGTTCTCCATCGCCTCTAAACACACTTGCATTAACACCATGCAGTGTGGGCTCTGCAGTACTCTTTCCTGGCAAGTTTGGAAAGCTCTGCCTGGGAACCCCTAGGTGTTGGCCTAGCCTGACTCCTTGTACCACCAGCACCACCACCAGCACCACCACCACCACCCTGCCCCCCAGAGCTATGTCTATTCAGTTCTAATTCTGTGCTAACTTATTACAAGGACCCATAGGGAGGTGGCAACCCATACCAGCTACTTCTGAGGTATCCTGGGTTCCCTTCTTGTACCCTTGCTGTGCAGCAGGAACAAGATGTAGGCACTGACCGGAGATGTTCCTCTTGGCATTCCATCCATACCCTTCAACACTGCAGAAGTGACTTCAAGTGCCAGTGGCTCCACAGCCCACCTTCTCAACACATTAGAGGCACCTGTAAACACTCCACTGTATGTAGAAAAGAAAACAGGTCCTTCAGCTCATGACAAGGCTATGCCCTGGCAGCCTGTGTCACACTGACAATGTTACATACATCAAAAATGTATTGAACCTGCCCAGCCCGCCAAACATCTGTGCTCAGCCACCCAGCTCACAGCAGAGAGCTGGGGGTTTCCTCCTATGATCTGGGACTGGCTGGGAACATCTTGTGGGAGTTTGATTCTATATCTCACTGACCCAGGAAAGATCCAAACTCAAAATATGGTTCTGACTGAATGTGCATCACATGCATCCCATAAGCAAGCTGGCAAATCACTGAGTTAAACTGTTGTAATCTGAGGCCTATCTGTAATCACATGTTCATAGTACAGATTTGCACAGCCTTTTGACACACAGCAAGGGCACAGTAAAGTTTATCCCTTACTAATTCTGAGATTCGTTCTATTCCTGATGGAGGGATGAGGCACCAACTGGTCAATCAAACTAGACTTCTGTGTCTCTGGTACAATAGGCACGAGTGTCATTTGTCTTGGATCCCAGACCCTATAATTCTGATTCTAGGGGAACCTTTGGATAGATCACATGCTATCGAAAAAGATAAGAATAAACCTAGATCTTTCAACAAGGGCCATTTTTGCCCGATAAGGAATAGAATTTGGATACTAACAGGTCTTAGATTTAAACACTACAGTTTCCTTCTCTGCCTGCATGACCTCAGCTCACTCCTTCGGTCGGGCTTTGGACTCTTCATGAGTCCCATGAGGTTGGCAATACTGACCACATGGGCTCCTTGGGAAGCGTCTGGAAAATGAAGTGTAAATGGAGCGAGGGTGAGAATTCATCTCTCAGGCAGCTCAGAACCGGAGAAAACGGAAAGACCAAAGTGGTTTTGGGATTACAGCTGCCTGCAGCCTTTATGTGTCTCTGGAATTGATTTATTGTTCCCCTAAAATCCTGGAACAAAATCAAGAAAGAGAGGAAGAAAATGCAGGCACAGGGAGGGTGGCAGTCTGGAAGGAAGTGTAAACATGGGGAAGTGCAAACAGCCAACACCCACCCTCAGAGGAAGCTGGGCACTTCCCCTACCTTACTTCCTCTATTTACCTTACTACCCTGTGAGGCAGAGTCATCTGATCAGCATCTCAGAAGTAAGAAACTAGAATCTCAGAGTAGAGATGGGAGGAGCAACGTGAGGTCACATGGCTGGGAAGGGGAGGAGCTGTGTCAGTCCCCTTAAGTCTGAGGTTCTGTACCTACCACCAAATATTTGACAGATGGGGAAGTTGGGGCTAGGGAATGGTGTTTACCTACAGTTGCACAGCCAACCTGTAGGACCAGGAGGCCAAATCCACAGTTCTCCCATTCCTTCCTCTTCCCTGGGCCCTCACCCTCCTCCTTTCCTCCCCCTCCTCCTCCCCCTCCTCCTCCTCCTCCTCCTCCTTCTGACTTCCAAACTTTGAGGGACCACTAAACCAATAAACCAGTTCAAAAGATGAAAGCCTCGCGGACCTCCCTCCCTAAGCCTGGCATCTACCATCTGTCTCCACGGCTGTCCTTCTCCGGGAGGCAGAAGCTGCATTCTGGGCTGCCACTATGGTTCCTCTCCTCCTGATTCAGGAGAATGTCCATGTGACAACACACACAGACTTAGAAGCCAGGAAGCCTCCACTGAGTGCATGATCTTGGATAAATGCCTACTGTATTTGAGCCTCAGATTCATCATCTGTAAGATAAGGATATGATCTCCCTCGTGGAGTGCTGCGACGGAAAGTCAGATTCCTCCACAATCACAAGTCTAACGACTGTAACAGATATGACAATTCCTGGCTTGTGCTGTCACCCCCTCATCCATTACTCCTGGCAGATATTGATCACCCATCACAGAACTTTTTCATTCCGCATGCAGTGTGACCTCAGAATCTTTCTTGACAGCATTCTAAGCAGAGGCTATCAGGGCAAAGTTACCTGTGTTCCAGTTCTGCCCAAATGCACAATTCCAATTCCTTCTGCTCTGCACGGGCTGGCCTGTTGCTCTCTACAGCCTGTTCATGTGCGTGCGTGCGTGCGTGTGTGTGTGTGTGTGTGTGTGTGTGTGTGTGTGTGTGTGAAACTATTCTTCCATGCTGAAAGATCACTCTAGTCATTTGTGTATTGATTTATTTGTACAAAGTCTCCAGCCTTTTAGAATCCCACCAGCCACATCTTTTTTTTTTTTTTTTTTAAAGATTTATTTATTTATTATATTTAAGTACACTGTAGCTGTCTTCAGACACTCCAGAAGAGGGCATCAGATCTTGTTATGGGTGGTTGTGAGCCACCATGTGGTTGCTGGGATTTGAACTCTGGACCTTCAGAAGAGCAGTCGGGTGCTCTTACCTACTGAGCCAACTCATCAGCCCGCCACATCTTATCTATCAGACTTAGGGTCTGCAAGTAACACCAGTTCACATCTGGGAGAGGAATCAGAGTGGGGAAGAAATTCCCACCCAGGACACACCCTCAACTGCCTTTGGGAGTCATACAAGAGGTGCTGTGTGAATTTGAATTCTTTCAAAATATTTAAATCTAAAATTGGCTGACAACTGTACTTTCAAGAGGAAGGCTCAGAATAATTTATACCTTAGACTAAGCAGCCCAGGCTGCCATAACAGATAAACGCCAATGTTTCAGTGGCTTAATTAGCAGAATTTCACTGACCATTCGATAGGGCGAGCCAATGTATAGACCATTTCATAGGGCGAGCCAATGCGTGTCTTTCCAATGTGAGTAGCTTTTTGCCACATGGTACCCAGAAATCTAGCCTCCTTCTACCATGTAACTCCATCAGCCCAGGGCCTCTTCTCTGTCTAGGAAAAGGTGAGGAAATGGCACCCCAGTTTTTGGCCACTTTTGCCTAACCGTGGCAAACATGACTTAGGCTTGAGGGTCCACACTTCAAAGCCTTATCATGTTGCAACGAGAAGGAAGTCTGATCCCTGCCCAGCCCTGGAATGACCCATTTTGAAGAAGCACACAATAGAAGATGTGGGGAAAATCACACATCCAGGTCTGCCACAGCCCACTGAGTGCCATTTGGGCTCTGGCAAATCTGAGTCCGGGTATCACTTGGTCACTCTGGGAATCTCGGGAAGCAGAAGTCCACAGGAAAAGATTCGCAGCAAACCTCTTGATGAAAAAGCTATGTGATCTTGCTGTTGAATGCCTCCCTCCGCCAGAACTGCAGGCAGCAGATGGCTAGCGCCCAATGCCATTAAGCACCCCAGTGGCTCACCCAGCATCCCCATGAGTCTAAGACTGCACACTGCCTCAGAGAGAAGTGATGCTGGTCCTGGCAGCTTTGGCATCCTGGTTCTGCACGTTGTGTTTTCTAGCATGGTCTCATGATCTGAGTTAACAGGAGTATTCTCCTAACAGATGGGACCCTGTTGGGTGTGCCAGCAAAATCAAGCTTCCGAATCTCCCGGCTGTCTGCCAGAGGCTGGGGAATTCGCCAAGGTAAATGCCACCTTGCAAGGTCTCTGAGAAGCAGCCAGCAGCTTCTACTGCACAATGCTCCTGTCCCTTAAGGGGCTTTTCTGGCCTGATAGAAGCACTTGGGAGCCACATCTGTGGCTCAACTCTGCTTCCAGCTGCAAGGGGAGCTTTCTGACAGCTTTGGAAGGAAGAAAACAGGAATGGGAAGAAGCGAGAGAAACATAACCCAATCTTGGAGTTTCCCTCCAAAGCATATCTCCTGAGAGCCTCCCTCAACAAGACTTGGAACAAAGGAATGCTGGCGCTTTGATTATCGCATTTGCGGCAGTTGTTGAAATACCTCTGACACTCGCCAGTGCCTTAGTAAGAATTATAATTACATTGGAAGACCCCAGGCAACCAAGTAAACTGATTAGCTGCTTCTGCAGAGTTGATGGATTTTTTTCCCCTCCCTCTGGGTCACAAATAGGGCCTTGGGAGATGGTGGGAGCCCTGTAGATGGGAGTCATTCAGGGGCTGCTATATCCAGGAAGTCAAACTGAGTGGTACTGACAGGTTCCTTTGGAGCCTCTGTCTGACAGGTGCCCACTTGCCCCCAGAACAAGCTGCCCGGGCTCCCTCCCAGCCAGGTTGTCCGTTGATCCTGAGCAGATCAAGAGCCAGGCAGAACAGGCTGGTGGTGGCTGGAAAGCCCTCCCCCAGGAAAGCCGAAGCTTTCTGCCAGGCATAATTATTGTATGGATAATTACACAATTCAGAGTCTGCTGGAAAACCCTGAGCTGGAGCCAGAGCAGGGAGGCAGTGTTCTGGGACTATGGCTGCTTGCTGCTTCTCGGAGTTGAGTTTAAAAGAGGATAACCCCTCCCCCTCCTAGAACTCCAATGCCCTCGCTGATGGCTTGCAGAGTAGAAGAGAGGCAGAGTTGGTGAGTGAGTTCCCTCTTCCTCTGTTCATACATTTACCAGAGGAGGTCCCAGATCTGCACCCCAACCCTCAATCGCTTTTCAGGCACCTTCTCCCTGGGATGCTTCACTCTCCCAGCAGCCC
The DNA here is from genome assembly GCF_900095145.1 of Mus pahari. Taxonomy (NCBI): domain Eukaryota; kingdom Metazoa; phylum Chordata; class Mammalia; order Rodentia; family Muridae; genus Mus; species Mus pahari. The sequence continues at coordinate 2,775,363 of NC_034603.1, read as the reverse complement.
CTGCCTGGATGCTAATGATGCCAAGTGCTTGAGCACCAATCTCAACTTTGGGGCTTCAGCCAGGAACCATTTGGTGCTGAAGGTCTCAAGCTCATCAGGCCCATGTCGGCCCACTCTCCATCTTCCCAGCCAACAGCAGCATACTCCCGGGATCCCAGCTAGGACTCAAGAGTCTTTGTTATCTTCTCTTGCTCTGCTGCCATTTGCAGGCCACCGGAAGCCAGGCCACTTTATCTCTGTATCTAGATAGATAGATAGATAGATAGATAGATAGATAGATAGATAGATAGATTGATTGATTGATTGATAATATATTACTTTATATCACTATGCATTACATATTGTCATACTATATACACTATTATTTATATTATGTGTTATATATTATATATAATATCTACATCATTCTGGTCTATATATATATATCACACTCTGCCTCCTCCTGCTCCACTCACAAGGTTACATTCAGTTTTCTTGGACATCCATGGCTTTCTAGAAGTTGCCTCTTCATTTTGTGCATACCTTCTTAGAAATCAGCCTCCCAACGCCTCCAGATCTGTCTTGCTGAATGCAAATCTGCTTGTCTCTTCCTGTGCTTGTTCCGTATCGTATCTCCTTCAGCACCTGCCTTACCCTTTAGGCTGTGCTCAAGGCCCTTCCCAATCTGCCGATGCACCAGCCCAGCTGCTGCACTCATTTCAACTCCCTCTATCGTGTGCTACTTACCCCAGAAGGTTTTTGCTATGCCTGAAAATTCAAAAATGGAATACTCTAAGGGTAAGCACTCTAGGCTCTAGAGCCAGTCTAAAGGTAGTTGGATCTCGCTGTATACCGTTGCTACCCTTCTTGACCTTGACCACCTATACTTCTTTCTTGTCTTCTTTGTCACATGGAAATTGCACAATGAGATAAACATATGGGAAGCTTCAATAACATAGCTCATGTTAAGCACTCAGAACATATTGAGTGCTTGGTAGCTACATCATCAATTGTTTGCCTGAGTAGATACGCAAGAAATGTCAAGCCCAGCAGAAAACAGAAATTACATTCCAGCTAGTCTGCTTTGCAGGGGAGACACTGAGATGTGAGATGGGAAGAGATCTCTCTTCATGGCCATCCTGGGATATAATGCTCCATCTTAGTCCTATGGTAGCTGCCCCAGGCCTGGTTGACCTGGTATATCGAAGACTGTTTCCTCCAAAGGACCCCATTCTCTGAACTTGCCAAAAATGGCAGGGATTCCTCTCCTACATAAAACCTCTGACTCAGAGAAGCAGGTCACAGAAAGGGGAAAATCTACACCTTAGCTTGGTTTATATTATACTAACAAAGGTTTTCTGGTGGCAAGAGAGTTTGATCAAGTTTCTGTCCACGTTTTTTCCTGGACCCTGGGGACCAGTGCTGGATCTGAGGTGTCCAATGTACTGGATCCCCACTGTGTGTACAAGATTGGGTTGAGAATCTAAGCTCACCTAAGAGCCCATTTGTTGTGCTTTGCAAGTGGCTCCTGGTCTCTGAGGTCCTCAGACAGAGGTTCTCAGAGCCTACAATCTGACAGAATGCCTGCTGCTGATCCCAATTCCATCACTCAACGGTGACTGAGCAAGCGTCTCAGTCTTGACCATGCAGAAGCTATTTCCTCTTCCGTAAAATGGAGAGATTTGTAAAACCCTGCCCCAATGGTCGCCGGCAAAAAGGCATTGAGATAGTGCCTGCAGTTTAGCAAAGGTTTTATGAACTTCTGGGAAGTGCAGTGGTGTATGTTGGGGGTCCAGTCTCTGAGCACAATACTTGTTTGCTCCGTACCTCAAATGCAGAGAAAGAAAAAAGACCTCCCTACAAACTTCTAGTGTATCTTTGCTGATTGGCAGTTTTTCCTCGAGTTAATTTGGGAGCCTGTGACCTTTCCTGTCGTATGCGTCTCTGACTCAGACGGCAATATTGCAGTGCTAGCCAAACATGTGACAAACCCCTTCTCCTCAGTTGCCTGAGGAGAAGAAGTAGTGTTCTGGAAGCTGGAGACAGCCATCTTACTCCATGGGTGTCTGTCATGGCAGTAATTCTAAAATGTAGAGTCTCTTTCAGCTGGGGGAAAGGGTCATATGGGCCAGGCCTCCCTCCTGTGTCCCTGGCTTAGAAACCTCACCCCTGTGCTCTGCTTCTGTGTCAGAGTCTCCAGGGAAACAGGATGGCTGAGAAGTCAGAACCAACTGGGGTGATCCTCTGAGGTGATACATTTTACAGCCAGGCTCGATCATGATCTCCTATGCACCGGGTCTAGGCGGCTCAGTCTGCCGAACCTCCAAGGAATGGCCCCATTATGGTGTAGATCTCAGCCACAGCTGGGGACAAAAAGCTGGCAGGTAATGCAGGAGTTCTGGGACAACTCTCTAGGGACTCAGTTTCCATATGTGTTAGTCTCAGTGGCTGGGAAGTGGGGGACACCTTCAGGACTGAGAACAAGGCCTAACTATACTCACTTGGTCACCCTCCCTGGGAGCACACACACACGCCAGGGCCGAGAAGGTGTATGGACAGAGTGGGTTCCCACTAGGCCTGATAGGTTTGAGTCTGGCTTTCTGGGCTTTCCAGGCTCTATGGAGCTGGTTGGCGTGGAAGGTTGAACATTTCCTTCATGCACCTATGCATCCCCCTCATGTTATATTCATCTTGAATTAGGAATCTGTCATGCTGGGCCTCAAAATTTTGCCAGATTTGGAATATATAATAAACCCTGGAGAAAGACATTCCGGGAGTCAAGACTAAGCTATTGTTATCTGCTCCTTACGCTCCTGACCTTCTCCTGCTCACACTGTTTGGAACACCTCTGCCCAGTCCAGCACTCATGCCTTCCCTCTGCCTGCTGCGTTCTTATGCTTCAGGACACAGCACAGGTGGGTTCCTCCTTCATCCCAAGGCCAGCTCAGGTGAGTTTTCTCCGTGTCCAAACTCCCTCGCAAGCAGCAGATACCGAGCTCTAAGCCATGAAGTGTCGTGATCCGAGATCAGAGGCCAGACCTCTGCAGCACAGTGTCTGGTGTACAGCAGAGCTGAAGCTGTGCACATCCCCACTTGAAAGTATTTTTGCTTTGTTACAAAAAGAGCCATGAGGGCAGGAAGAAGGCTCAGCCAGAAAATGCGCTCACCGCCAAGCCTGCCGACCTGAGCTCAATGCCCAGGACCCCTAGGGTAGAAGGAGAGACCCAGTTCCTGCAGATTGTCTTTTCACTGCCACACACATGCAGTAGCACACACCTTCATACCCTGCCTTCCCCAAATAAATACATGTTTAAAAAAATCTTAGATGGAGAAGCCACAAGGCGATTGAATGAGCGAGGTAGTATTTACAGAGCTGAAGCAAACTGAGTCCACCCAGGCTGCCAGCCCAGAGAAAACACGGATCCAAGCATGAAGAAGACATAGAGAAGCATTCTGCCACTGACCCCGTGCCTTTGTGACACTTTGGTAGAATGTCTGCCATTGCAAAGCCTCTGCTAGCCCACAGCAGGGTGAGAGGGTATGAATGCAATAGCCGTTGTAAGACCACTGTGTGAAGTAGCCATGTGCCATCAGCTGCTCAGAAACATGGCAGAAACAGGCAACTAATGGACACTGGCCTTTTAAACTACTCGGGAATGATCTGTAGCCACAGCAGGTGGCCACTGTTATAACACTGGGGGTACCCTCTCAGAGGGTGGTCCCTGGAGATCTGGTGTGTGAGGATCACTGAGCTGTAAGTTTGCATAACCCAGACACACTCACAAGCTTGTTCACCCCTAGCATGCACACCTCAGGACATCTGTATTGCCCTCTATTTGTCCTTGGGTTCCTAGTAACTGTAAAGGATTTTTACAAATGAAGCAAATGCTTTTATTTTAAGAGTTGTGATGTAATATAAAGTCACATAGCACTTATTTCGGGGGTTGAGGGGGACAAAGTTTATATTAATAGATTTATAAATAAGAATCATCCTGCAATTATTTATGTCAACATTCTAAAAGGGTCATTTTAATTTTTAGTCCCCCTTCATTGCACATGGTGGGGGGTTCAGGCCGTGCTGCAATGATCACTGATGATCTCTGAGCTGGAAGATTTGGGATGTCTGGAGAGTCCTCTGGGAGCTGCAGGGCTTGGCTGCCAGAGATATTTTGCCTTAGGTTTTGCCTAAGGACAGCCCCAGAGGACACTGACATCCCATTAGCCTTCACCCAGAGCTAGCTCTGAAAACTAAGGTTCAGGACCCCTGGGCTCTTTTCCCCATCAATTCTTCCCAGCCTCCATTGGTGTTCTCCAGTCAGCAGGCCCTGTGTTCAAGGACTAAGCTACATGTGTCAACAGCTTCTCCAGGATGTTGGGCAGTGTTTGGAAAGCCTGTAAGAACCTCTTAGCATCCCTCAGCGCCAACTAGATTGGAGCAAGGTGCTCCTGGCCATAGTGCAGCTCAACTGAAATCTCCTTCATCTGGAGAAATGGAGCTATCCCGCATGTCTCATACAAACAGTAAATAAAACATGTTGTATTCAGTGCTGGGGCACCATGCAGGCTCAGGAAAACTAGTTCCTCCCAGAACGGCTCCAGAAGGTAACTCCAAAGAAATATTGAAGTGGCTGATGGAGCTTGTGCTGGGCTGTGGAGAAGCAGGGCCTCTTGCTTGAAGAATAATGGATGCTGTGCCAGCAGAAACTAATCATGTTGCTGCCCTCTTCAAAGACACAGAGTTTCTCCAACCAGAGTAATCATCAGTAGCTGCCATTTCCATTCACGTGGCACCTGCTTCTATCACCAGTGCCCCCCCCCCCCGGAATCCCTGAGATTCATTCAGTTGTTATCCTCATTGTGAGGTGGCAAACCTCAGACATACATGGTCGATTAGCAATGCTGTCCAATGACACAGCTTGTAAGTGGTAGTCATGAGATTTAAACATACCTTTAGGACTTTAGATTGGAGACTCTTGGTCACCAAGCCACACAGTCTTGCCCTTTCCCTGTCTATTCCTTTGCTCATCTGGACTCTCAGCTTTAAACATCCTTTACTCCACCCTTGGTCATGAGGCCAATTCTTCTCTGAATGGTTCTCCCAGGACTTCTGCTGATCAAGACCCATCTCTCCATCACCCATACCACAGCTCATTGCACAGTGCTGTAGTATATACATTGGTGTTTGGACTGGGACCTGACACACTGCATTCCCACCAAAGCCCTGTCTTGTCTCACTCTGGTTTTCTGATGACAGTGGGATGCAGACCACCTGAGGTGGTGAGTTTCCTGGGATGTTCATGCCTCCGGCAAAACTTGGCAAGTTTCAGAAATGCCAGCTTCAATTTCATGACATAATGAGACCAAATTGTCCCCTGGCAAGTCTGCCAGTGACAATTATTCCAGTCTTTGGAGAGCCCGTCCTAAGGCAGTGAGAGCTTTAGAACTCACAATCAACACACTTTGTGATGCCGGCGTCCTAACAGGACATTTTAATCATTTGCTTTGTGAAGAAGCAGGATCAAGTCTAATGCCCTGTGAAACAGGATGATAGGGATGTAGTTTGCTATCTGTGACCACAGCTCAGCCCAGGAGAGCCAACAAGCTATGGTGCCCCTGCTTCCCAGTCCCAGTAACCAAGCCCCTGACATAGATTCATCCTTCAGGACCCTCACGAGGTACAAGGAGCCCCTCCCTGGCCCTGGCTTTCTCTAAATCCAGTTCATACCATTGGTCACAGCCTCCTGGCCGCAGTCCACTCCAATGCTTCACTGCCAAGCCTGTGCATGGGCAGTTCTCCAGCCTGGAACACCTGTGCGCCTCCACCCTTCCCCATCTGCTCAGCTCCACCATTGCTTTGAGACTGAGTTCCTGGGTCATCTGCTATAGGAAGCATTCTTTGATCTTCCTTTTCCTAGTCCTTAAGTTGCCTATGCCATGGAGATTAGTGTGACATTTTTCTTTGCTTACAGCCTGACACATACTCAGACCTGAGTGTATACGTAATTCTGTTTTCTTTATTGTTCCACTGCTGAACTTAATTTCAACATCAAAAGCATGTTCTTGTCAAAATGCAAATGGAATCCTAGTCAACTCAGGGAGCCTTCCTTCTCCTCTGGGGCTATACTTCCAGATGAGACAGTGTCTTGCCATCTCAGACACAGAAAAAACATGTTACATGTATGTGTTGGCATCTCCTGAAATAGCTTTGACCAATATCATCACGGAGAAGTCTCATCATCTCAACTCAAGACTGGCAATCAGTCCCTTTATAGCCCTCATATTATGACCCTCTATCTGGGGACTCTGAGCTTTTTCAAGACAACTAGCTGATAACCCTCAGACTCACTGGCGTGGATTCCTCTATAGGCACCTCAATGCTGTTGTGTGAGACCCTTCTGTTCTCAGACCCACCCTCCCATGTCACCATAGAGATTGTCTGCGTTGTTCTGTCATGAGGACATCGCTGGAGGGTAAAGTCACAGCCACTCTACCAGTGACCCCCCAAAAACACACAACCTTCCTTTCTCTCCTTTCTGCCCTCTCTCCTCTTTTTCCATCTTCTATTCTTCCTTCCCCTCCCTTCTCCCTTCCCTCCCTTTTCTCCTCCTTCTCTGCTTTCCCTTCCTCCTTTCTTTCTTTTTCCTTTCTCCCTTTCCTTTCCCTTCATCTTCCTCCCCTTCCCAACCCAGGCACATTTTCATTGCCGGTCAGGGGAGAGGAAGGGCAATGCTTTCTAGAATCTGTTGGGTTTTTTAATACAAGCCCTATAGATCCTGGCCGTTAGAATGCAGAGAACACAGGAAGTCAAAAGCCTTTCCTCTTCCGCTGAGGTTTAGGCCTGCAGCTGTACAGCTTTGTTCAGAAGGCAATGGGCACCTCTGTACTCTCTACTTTCTGAAGGGAGTCCATGTGGAGCTTCCCTGCCACAGCCCAGGAACAGCATGGGGCTGGGTGCCAGGTCCCAAAAGGGAGCACTCGGGTTCAAGCAGGGTACTGATGGCAGTCTGGCTCTACCTTATTACATCACACAATCAGAATGGTGCCTAGACAACATAAGATGACAATGTGTCATCTTGTGTGGCAGTGAATCAGTCACACACACACACACACACACACACACACACAAAACCCCTGCTAAGCCGAGAGTTCCTCCTCTCTAAAGTGGGAGTTCTGTAAAGTGAAGCCCTTTGTAACGTCCATGACCTGGAGTCACTGAGTCTAAGCTCTTTGTCTGAAAGAGCTCAGAGTTTGAACCCAAAGCCCAAGACTGTTATGAAGCAAGTTCACATTCCAACTCTTGGACTGCCTGTCTTGAGACACCACACTGGCCTCACCAAAACCAGGCTCTTCACCTGTAACAGGACACACCCAAGAAAGAGTAGTCCCAGCCGAGGGCTGGGATGGAAGGCCATGCGCTGGGCTGGTAGACTGAGCTCACACCCTCAAGTGTTTTCCTTCGTACCAGCCTCTATGTTGGTTGAGAAGCACCAGGAGGCGGCTAGCCCTGTCGTGCATCAGTGCCTCACAGAGGCTATGAGATGGCTGAGGTAGGACTTTCTGGGAGTGAGGTCTCAGGCGGCATCCTGAACTAGCCTGGGCTGGTGTCCCAGCAGCACCTGTGTAGGACAACGGATTGCCTGTTTCTCTGCAGTCTGATAAATGAGCTTCTCCCCGCGGGCAGTAGCTGCTTCATTTGTTTGTTCTAGTTTCTGTTCCTCATTAGCTGCTAAATCATCCCGGTGGCTCAGCCAGCAGGGGCTGCAAAGACTGCATGCAGTCCCTGTGCAGTCCCAGATACTTGGCAGGGGTCAGGAGCAAAGGTTCAGCTCTGCTTAGGAGGATGTCCCCACACAGCACCCCAGACTAGGCTTGTCTACTGCATCAGGCCACTTGGGATTCCGGAAATGGAATATTTGAGGCAGGGACACTTTATAAGCAAAAGAGGTTTGTTTTTGTTTTTTTTTTTTAGCTCAAAGTTCTGGACATGACCTGCTGCTTGCTGATAGAGTGCCAAGGTGACACAGGCAATCACATAGTGAGAGACTAGAAGTGAGTGAGTGAGTGAGTGAGTGAGTGAGTGAGTGAGTGAGTGTGTGTGTGATTGTATGTACATGAGTGTGTATGTGTATGAATATGTATGAGTGTGTGCATGACTGTGTTTATTTTTGTAGTAAATTTTTATTAGATATTTTCTTCATTTACATTTCAAATGCTATCCCCAAAGCCCCCTATAGCCTCCCCCCACCCTGCTCCCCAACCCACCCACTCCCACTTCCTGGCCCTGGCATTCCCCTGTACTGGGGCATATGATCTTCGCAATACCAAGGGCCTCTTCTCCCATTGATGGCCGACTAGGCCATCCTCTGCTACATATGCAACTAGAGACACAGCTCTGGGGGGTACTGGTTAGTTCATATTGTTGTTCCTGCTATAGGGTTGCATCCCTCTTCAGCTCCTTGGGTACTTTCTCTAGCTCCTCCATTGGGGGCCCTGAGTTCCATTCAATAGATGACGTTGAACATCCACTTCTGTATTTGCCAGACACAGGCATAACCTCACAAGAGAGAGCTATATCAGGGGCCTCATGACTGTGTTTATAAATGTGTATGTGTGTAAGAGTGTGTGTGTATATGACTATGTGAGTATGTATGTATGTGTATATGTGTGTGTGTTTGAGTGTGTAGATGTATTAGTGTGTATATACGAGTATGAGTGTGTGTATATACAATAGAGTATGTGTATGTGTGTATATGAGTGTGTGTGAGTGTGTGTGCATGAGTGTGTATGTATGAGTGTGTGCATGTGTGTGTGTGTGTGAATAAGTGTATGTGTGCATGAGTGTATGTGTGTCCTCTGATCTCTTTCTCCTTTTGTTCAGTCATGAGGTTCTATCTTGGTAACTTACCTAGTCTCCGTATCCCACAAAGTCCCCACCGCTGAACACACAATCAGATTAATTGTCCACTCTCCTAATATTTCATAATGGGGATCAAACTCTAGTGGAGTTTCAGAGGGAACAAACCACATTACACACTTTACACCCAGGAGCCCCTAAAGGGGAGAGTGTGTTAGTAGAGAAAGAAACCTCTACTTTGGGGAACAGACAGAGCCCTACTCTTTCCTGCCCAGGCCATGAAGACAGCCTTTCCTCTTCTCCTTTGGCTGGGCAGCTGGAATCTGGCCCTGCCCCGACTTGTTTTCCTCTAAGAACCCACAGGGCACACTAGCACCCACCCTTGCCCCTTGCACTTGCAGAGGTCTTTCTCAAAGCAAACACTACTTTCCACGTTTATTCAAGAAGTGAGAATTAATACCATGCTAATCTAACTCAAACAGAATTAAGGTAAATCTATTTTTGAGGGGAAAAAAATCTCATCGCTTACCTGCAGACCAAATAAATAAGATTCCAAGACTCCCAGATCTGCTGCTGTGGTGCTGGGGTGGGGAAGGCCGGGCTGCTGTTCATGCAGAAGATAGACCACCAGGGTGAGAGGGGACCCAGGGAATCATCTCATCTCCTACCCTCCTATATCCTGTGTCGGCATGACACTCAATCTTGTCCTGTGTGAAATGACGTTAGTAACAGAGACCTCATGTGTTGTCTCAGGCTTGCACACAGCCTGGATCCGGCTTGTTTCCTGCTGCATCTCCATGCCTCACACAGTTATACAGGCTAGAAACTAAGGCTTTAGTGAGGATGCTGTGAGCCAGAGAGTGGCTGTCTCTAGGGTTACACAGCAAGGCAGAGTCAAACCTTGACTGGAGTTGAAGATTCCTGGAATCTGTGTGCTCCCTCTCCCAGCCACTGGCAGAGGGTGTGGGCTGACCATCTCATTGTACCAATATCTGTGGAGTACTTTGGATACAGTCTTACGTTCCCCACCTCAGTTTTCCCAGCAGCAAGGTGGGTATGTTATTAGAGAAAAGGCCAAAGCTCTACCCTTAGGAACAAACAGAGCCCTATTCCACAATCCCTCAAGAACTGACTATTTCCTGCCCAGGTCATAGCAATGGCCTTTCCTCTCACATCCTCAACATCTCCCTTTCCTTAGGGTCTTCCTCCCCAGCTGCTCTACCAAGGGATCAATGAAGCTGAGCACAGCCCTGCTGCTAGCCCAGTTCCTCCAACCCCAGCCAAGCTGAACTGAAGAGGGGAACAGGGCCAAGTGGCCCCTGCTGCCCTGCATGCTTGCTGAGACCCTGAAGCATGCGCTGCCCCTGTGGTCTGGTCTGTGATTTAACTCTCCTCTCCTTCTCACCTGCAGTGCGCAGGTTAAAAATGACCTTGGCAAGTAGCCTTGTGTGTCATCTGTCTAGAGCAGAGAACAGTCAGAGAAAGCCCACTCTAAGTCTGACCGGCTGGGGTGGGGAGAGCGGCAAAGGACAGGGAGGGAGCAGGGATGTGCCTCCAGGGCCATCAGCAGGATGGATTAAGGAAAGCCACACTGTGAAACCCTGGAAAAAATCATTGCCAGAGGAGACAGCACACCACAAGCTCTCCCTGGAAGGTGGCTTTGCAAATTGAGATGAGAGTTCATTCTGAGGCCAGTGCTGCCAGGGAAGAAGCACCCCCAGGGCCACCTGTGTGCCACATGCCGCCTCACTTCCATTTACTCAGAGATGGCACATCTAGGCGTAATTTGCATGTTTCTGTCCTAACAATGCAGAACAGTGTTGAGTGACAGAAACAGCCTGGTGTTGGAGGCACCTGGACTGGTGCCTAGAGTCCTGGTTCTGACAGTCGTGTGTGTGTGTGTGTGTGTGTGTGTGTGTGTGTGTGTGTGTGCACGCGTGCACGTGTGTATGTGTGTGCATGTGTGCGTGTGTGCGTATGTGTGTATGACCTTGAATGGGTCACAATGCCTTTCTGTGCACATGATACATGGACTGTAAAATGAAACCTAACTTGAGGTGTAGCTCAGGGAGTGAATGTGGGCTTGGGAGTCAAGCCAGGAAGTTCTACCTGATCACCCAATGTGACCCCTCTGAGCCCCCATTTCTCTATGTGTCGCTTGGGCAAGCTTTAAGCTGCTGCTTCCCCCTCTTCCCTCCCCTCCCCAGCGCACCACCCCCTCCCCCCCATACTGAGCATTCTCTGCTTGTCCTTGGAATCTGTTCTACTAGCTGAGCTTGGAAGGACCCTGGCAAGGAACCCCCTACCTCCTGCATGTTTACCAAAAACAAAAGCCCCAGCAGGAGTCTGAAGCTGGAATGGGCACTGTCAGCTCCTCTGAGGGTTCCAGGGGTCTGCGCATGTTCCTGGGCTCTTTCTGTCTGCCCTCTCTTGCTGGTTCTTTGTGGATAGCCTCCTACTATTGCTCAGTTTGGGGTACTCGGGCACCCCTCTTTCCATCCCGGGGTGACTGCAGTCTGTATGTGCTTGGTACATATGTCCCCTCTATATATTCTCTTCATTAGACTGTCCTCAAATTGTTCACTGTGAGTGGGGTGCTGTTTCTTGCTGAGACCCCGACAGAAGCAACAGTTGCCACTGGCCACAGACTAAGCACCATTCAGAGCAAGAATAACGAACAGTGTTGAGTCTGGCTCTGGGATGACCTCACCTGACCAGAGTCCTGAGCAGCCACTAGTGTGGCCCTTCCCGTTTTTGGATGAAGAAGCCAAGGCTTTGACAATGATCCCCAGTTGAAGGGGCTCGCTAAACCTACAGGCTGCAGTGACTGTCCTCAGTCCCTCCCCAGGGGGAGTAAAGAAGCTACCAAGACCATATTCTTGAACCGCCATGACTGTAACTTCCAAGTGGTTGACCTTTCTGAGACACTGGACAGTCTAGAACTTGATCTAATCATTAAACAAGGGTAATTGATTGGCACCACATAGCTTGGCATCGAAGTGGATGGTGTATTGATCCCTTTTCTGTCACTGTGACACAATTTTGGGGGCTGAAAAACTTAGACGTAAAAAACAAATTAACAGCATAGTACTGACACAGAGAGGGTCCCCCCAGCTGTGTCACCTCATGATAAGTGGCAGCATGACAGAGAGAGAGAGAGAGAGAGAGAGAGAGAGAGAANGAGAGAGAGAGAGAGAGAGAGAGAGAGAGAGAGAGAGAGAGAGAGAGAGAGAGAGAGAGAGGCTTAATGGTCAGGACTATGCTAATTCCTTGTAAAGGCATGCTACAAACTTTATCTTCTACAAGTCACATCAATTATATGCCAGGGGCGAGTCCTCAGCCCAGAGCCTTTTAATAAGTATAATCCATACCCAAGTCCTCAAGGCCACACCTGCCCAGGACCCCTCTGCCCTGCCTTAATCCACCTCTTCCCTGTGGTAGCAACTTCTTTGCCCTACTGCAGACAGCAGCAAGTTTCCTGCCTTCAGCCTGATGATCCCCCTACCCCATAGCAAATTTTCCTTCTCACTATTTACGGTTTTGAAAAGATGCTCTTTCCTCCAAGAAGTCTTCCCTGACTACTCTGTCTGAAACATCCCTGTGGTGTCTCTCTTATTGTCACCCTGATTTATTCTCAGCACAGCACTTACCCCAAACTAAGTGCCACCAACTGGACCTGTTGGCTTGTTTATCTACTGCCTGACACCCCATTAGTCTTCAAGCAAACGTTTTATCATCCCTGTTCCCTGCTGTCTCCGGCATAGCTCGAGTTCCTAGAAAGTAACTTAGTGGAGGGTGGGGATATCTTGGTTCACTTTCTGTTGCAATAACGATATAACCGAGAGTCAGTATTTTATAAACAATGGAAGTTTAGAAGTTTATGGAGCTCACAGGTCTGGAGGCTAAGAAGTCCAAGATCAGTGTGCTGATGTATGGGGATGCCTCCTGCCCCTCCCCATGCTGGAGGATAACACATGGTCCAGCACACTTGCTGGAATCCCCTTTTGTCTTACAAAGTGGCTGATTGGCAGAGGGCCTACCTGCTGGCTTCATCTAGTCTAAATAACTCTTTGAAGACCAACTTTAAAATACTATCAGCTTGTGATTTGGGAGGTTAAGTTTCTAACACATGGAGTCTAGGAGAGTGCAGTCAAGTTATAGCAAGAAGCAGGTTCCCAGCACTAGCAGGGTGAATTAGGTTCTTTGTTCAGTGGTCCAGTCTTTACTAGAATTTTCAGGATGTCTTCCAAGCCTGGCTCAGTGCTCTCTTGGGGCTCTTGAGTACCAGCAGGCTGGGTGAACAGAAACATTGCCCTTGTTGGGCCCTCACACCCAAGCTGTAATGAGACTTCACAGAAATAAAGGGACTGTCCATCAGCCTGGGTACTGCGGTCAAAGGCACCATCTTCCGAGGTGTGGGCTGGAACTGTCCACTTTCAAATGCTTCCCTATTGAGTTCAGAGGAACCTCTCCCCCTTGTTCCCGAGGAAAACTCAAATAATGTAAGACAACTAAGATTTCCCAATGGCTCCACTCTCTTTTGCTAAAGCGGAGTGTGGGAGTCTGGGCAAGTTCTAAAGAAAGGAGGCTTACTTTGCTTCTGGAAGCTAGGATCATGATACCAGCATCTAACCTACTTCTGGCGAGAGCCTTGAGCTGCTTCCCAGTATGATGGAGAATTAGGAAAGATGCGAGGCCACGTCTGTGTTCTCGAAGAGAAAATCGCTAGTTTCCATTCTCACAAGAGAGGAACTAACTCACTCATGGGGATCCACCCTGAAGACCCACATGCCTCTTAAAGGACCCATGACTTGTCAGTACTGTCCTACTGGAGCCAGCCTCAGCATGGGTTCAACCACATTGAAATCAGAGGCCTTAGCAGCTTGATTGGCACGTGGTTCTCCCAGCCTCCACACTGCAAACAGACCAAGGGCTGCGCTCCCTGGACAGTGTAGAGCCTGCTCCACGTGCCAATCTTCATACATCCTGAAATTTTTTGGAAAGGTTCTCTGAGGTACAATGGGAAGCTGAGGGAGCTTGAGACTAGTCCCAGCCCTGGGACTGCCAAACAGTAAAGGGATTCCTCCTCACACAGCATCCTGAATCCAGCACCCGGCTCTGCCGTATGCCTCTCAGGACTAATTTATCCACAATCACACTGCAAAGGGAATGTTCTTCAGATAATAACAGGTGGAGAATTCAAAAACTCGAGCAAACATCTCCTCCCTGCTCATTTATTATGAATGGGGCCTGTTTCTGGACATCCAGAAGATCACACACACACACACACACACACACACACACACACACAGACACACACACAGACACACACTGTGCTCCAATCCCACCATACTGTACTTCACAGTAGCTCTTTCCTCCAAACCAGCCCTTCCTCAACCGAAGAAGGCAATGGAATCTCAGAAAAGCCCAACTGGACTAGCTGGCAAAAAGTATGAACTGTGTGGTCATTAAGATAAGAAGAGCCCAGGCCTTTGCACCCCTGGTAAGGGAGGTGTCTTAGTCATTATTTTATTGCGGTGACAAAACATGACCAAAAAGTAAGTGGACCCTTTCACTTGCATCCTAGCAGAGGAAGACCCAAGATCCTGTTCTCGTTCTAGGAATGAAACACAGGGCCTTGAACCTGTAGACAAGAGCTCAATTATGAAGCTGCACCCAGCAACAATCGAGGTGCAAGGGAAGTCTTTTACACTTCCCAATCTATCATTGGAGGAAGTCAGGACAGGAACTCAAGCAGCGCAGGAACCTGCAGAGGCCATGGAAGAGTGCTGCTTACTGGCTTGCTCCCCATGGCTTNTTCAACATGCTTTTTTTTTTTTTTTGTAGAACCCAGGACCAACAGCCCAGAGATGCCACCACCCACAATGGGCTGGGTCCTCCCGCACTGATCACTAGTTGAAAAAAATGCCTTACAGTTGGATCTCATGGATGCATTTCCTCAACTGAAGCCCCTTCCTCTCTGATGACTCTAGCTTGTGTCAAGTTGACACACAAAACCAGCCAGGACAGGAGGGCTTAGTGGTAACAACACAAGAGGGGTGGAAGCTGGCAGGTCTAATTCTGCTTGCTGAGCCATTCCTGTGTCTGCTTTGAAATGCTTCCTCTTTGGGCTTCCTCTGCCTCAGTAACCCCATCTATCGAATGGGCTGTGGGCCTAGATGATGCCACAGGTAACTGTAGGCAAATTTCTTGTTTCTGACCTCCAGCTTCATCAGCATGGTTCTTTGGGCTGTGTGACTTCAGCTAAGCCCTTGTCCCTCTCAGAGTCTGGGCTTCTTCATCTGTTCAATCAGCTAGTGGTAAGCCCGAGAGCAAACTGCTTCTGCATTCCTTTTCTATTGCTCTAAGTGATTCTAGCTTGCATGTGACCTAATGCTCCATGTGACCCATGACCCCTTCTGGTGTGCCCAGACTGAGGCTTTCTTCTCAGGCTGGTTGTTTTGTGCCCTGTCCTCCTGGACTGACTCTGTCTCAATCATTTCTCCTGCCTTCTGTCTCTAAGGCTTCCATCTGAAGTCACGATAGGCTTTTAGCCAGCCCCAGACAGCCATTACTACCAGCTCCTTCAATCCCCTGGGAGGGATTCATCGTCCTCAGCTGGATGAGTGATGCTGGGCTTTGCCTGGGAATGGAGGATGGGCTATGCTGTGCCTGTCACCAGAGAGTTCTCCGCCTGGGCTCTCACACCCCAGCCAGGCAGGTGACTGACTAACTCTGTCATCTTCTCAGAGCAGTGACAGTGTCCCCTGGTGAAGCCCCTCCCACACTGTCTGAGATCTTCTTTGTCACCACAGTGATGAAGTGACCGTGAGGTTCACAGCAGGATGCTCTGACAGGCCCTGCCATGTCAGGCTCTTTGGCCTTGTGGTGGCCGTCACCTCTCTGAGGTCCACTTTGTTCATCACCCCACAGTGAGGTGACGTTGCCTCCACAGAGTTCTAGGAGATGCAGCTGATGAGTCTGAAGTGACTCAGATGATGTCTGGCAGTGGGAGCAATCTAATGATTCCTGGATCCCTTCCAGTCCCCCAACCATGCCCGGGGATATTGACTCCAGAGCAGGGTCTGAAGAACAAATTGGAAGAGGTGTCACCATCTCAGACTGATAGCATCTGGGCTCCTTGCCACACACGCAAAGTCGGGCTGAATGATGATAACAGTACTATCTAACCATATCACACTGACCGAACCAAGGGCTGATTTTGAGCAACAGTTCAGGCCTGCTGGTGTTAATTAAACACCTACTATGCAGGAGGCTCTGCTGTGGCCTTATAGAGAGAAAAATAAATTATAATGTGTAGCATCAAATTCTCAAGTTCTTTTGGAAATCCAGCCCACGTGCGTTATAAAGCTGGACTGAGTTACTAACTCCCTGCGCAACACCAGAAAAAATTCATCACGTGAACTCTCTAGACCTCTGCTTCTCTAAATGTCCCATAGAGTTGCTGGGAGCTCACGGCTGTCAAGTGTCAAGATTTAGTTTTGCAAAGGAAAGAAAATAGACACAAGCAATCTTAGTTCACTCATGTTGCTATAACAAAATACCTTTGAACAGGTGATTTATAAAATGTAGGTATCTTATGCTCACGGTTCTGAGGCTGGAAAATCCAGACCCAAGGTACTGGCAATGTCTGGTGAGGGCCTGGTCTCTAGAGCAATGGACTGTCTTATACCTCCTCTATAAAGGGCACTAATCCCATTTGTGAAGGTCCCATGCTTGTCACAATCACCTCCCGGGTTCCCCACCTCACAATACTGCCTGAGTGTTGAGTTTCAATGTATGCAAGGGAGGATGTAAACATTGAGACTACAATGCATTCTTTTTGTTTGTTTGTTTGTTTGTTGTTTTTTTCATTTTTTAAAAATTATTATTATTATTTTCTTTATTTACATTTCAAATGCTATCCCGAAAGTTCCCTAT
>NC_034603.1:2752430-2753669 GCF_900095145.1 Mus pahari | reverse complement strand
TGTTTAGTTTCTGTTTCCAGGATCTGTCCATTGGTGAGAGTGGGGTGTTGAAATCTCCCACTATTATTGTGTGTGATGCAATGTGTGCTTTGAGCTTTACTAATATTTCTTTAATGAATGTTTACAATGCATTCTTGCATTCCAAGTTAAGAAAAGGAAAAAGAAGACAGCCCATATTCATCATTTTCAGGACAATGGTCGCAGGAGATGTCATATAGGGCTGAGGAGATTGTTCAGTGATAAGGCATTTGCCTCACAAGCATGAGTAACTGTGTCCAGTTCCCAGAGTCTACATAATAAGCCAGGCATGGTTGCATGCACACGTTATCCCAGGGGTGTGATGGCGGGAGGTGGAGACAAAGCATCCATGAAGTTAACCACACAGCCAACCTAGCCTCCTCGGTGAAGATCCAGGCCAATCAGATGCCCTGTGTCACACAAAGAATGTAAGGTGCCTGAGGAACACCATCCAAAATTGCCCTCTGACATCCAACTGTACACATGTGCATGCACAAACACATATATGCACACTCTAAAGGGAAAATGATAAGAACAAAACACCTCTTAAAGATTCATCTTAAAACAGGAGTTAAATGTTCATTCTTAAGCAGCATGGGGGAAAAGTTTGAATCAAGCTGTCGATCATCTTGCCTGCCTGTTGCGTCATGATGGATAAGGTCACCAGGATGGGTGTTTCGGAGCTTTGCCAGTGCTCCTTGGACATCATCACTAAATCATAACATAATCAAAATAATCTTTTGCAGCATTAAGGGTCCTTGTTATTCTCTTCTTTTGTTAACTATCTCAGCATGGCTGGCTTCTCACTTGTCTGTGGTTTAACATGAGCAAAGAAGTCATCCAACAGCACATGGCTGACTTCACAACATTGCAAGTCTGTAGCATGATGGTTCTCAACCTGTGGGTCGTGACCCCAGGTTATCAAAGGACCTTTTCATAAAGGTTGCCTAGGACCACTGGAAAGAACAGCTATTTACATTATGATTCATAACAGTAGTGAGATTACTGTTATGAAGTAGTAAGGAAAATAATCTTATGGTTGTAGGTCACAACATGAAAAACTGTATTAAAGGGTCGCAGCACCAGAAAGATTGAGAGGCACCGCTCTAGTGCGACACACACCTCCCTCCATCAATTACTTCTGAATCCCTACTGTTTCCTCAAACGGTTCCAGCAGCCAACGAGGGAAAGAAACAGAAGAAGACGAAGAAGAAGGAGAAG
>NC_034603.1:2739262-2752111 GCF_900095145.1 Mus pahari | reverse complement strand
AGAAGAAGAAGAAGAAGAAGAAGAAGAAGAAGAAGAAGAAGAAGAAGAAGAAGAAGAAGAAGAAGAAGAAGAAGAAGAAGAAGAAGAAGAAGAAGAAAAAGAAGAAGAAAACCTATAGGGGAGAGGAATAGGAATAGAAGCTGATGTCAGCAGAGGCTAAGTGCTTATCTGGCCAGCTCTTTCGTGAATTGTACCAATTATAACGTATTTTTTCTTTCCCTCAAAACCTTACAGCTGCATACATGAAAAAAAGATACTGTCGGGTTCAGGGTGCATGACCAGCCTTTCCAACATAGTTCAGAACAGAGATGCATGTACTCTTAAGCACTTGTCATCTAGATCTCATGGCTGACTTCGCCCTTCTCCTGAATGATAATCAGTATTTGAACAGCGAGTACTTGTTGGTTTGTTGGTTTGATTTTTATCTTATTATTTTCAGTCCTCTTATATGTTCATTGTGCCAGGAATAAAGGCCAGGGCTTTGCCCCCATAGATGAGAAGCTATACCCCAGCAACAACTGAGTAACAAGAGCAAGCATTGGCAGTGCTGGGAATTGAACCCAGAGCCTCGCATATCTAGGCAACCTACTTAGCCACATCACTGCCTGCCATCTGTTTCCTGTTTGTACTATCTCTCCTCCCACAATCTCTCCTTTCATATCTTTAAATTTAATTAACCAAATATTTATTACCATTATTATATTCCCCCCCCCATTAGATTTTTTTGCTCACATTCTTGAATTACTTTCAGGGGTAATCCTGGGAGTTGGAATGGATGCCTTTAGCTCATTACAGTCCTCTTTTTTAAATTCTGAGGCACAGTCTTGCATGGTTCAGCCTGACATAGAACCATGATCCTGCTGCCTCAGCTCCTGAGTGTTGGATGTAGTTCATTGTTAAGTTAGCATTGTTACTTCCTCCCGAGCAATGCTAGAGAACCTCCGACAGTTGAATGTCAGCATTCCCCTCAAACACTTAGCCCCTGCTGTGGGTCTCCCAAGTCACCAGCACTGTCATTTTGAATCATCAATGTTCTTTTATATTATCTCAGATATTTACCTTCTTCCCTCCCTCTCCCTTTTTGTCTTCTGCTCTGGCTGGAACCCCTCTTTCTCCCTTGTCCTGGAGACTCCCCATCAAATTGTCTTCTTCTGCTAGCATGATGACATTCAAGGTTTGGTTTGGTTTTTTTTTGTTTGTTTGTTTTTTTGTTTTTTTTGTTTTCAACTTTCATTGTCTGACACTGTTATTATTATTTTTTTTAGACTACTTCATTGTGTAAGTAATACGGAAAGGAGACGTTTGTTTCAGTTTAAGCATTTTAGGCTGCTGATTTGTTGGAAAGCCGGCCAATGGCCTTGGACCCTCTCTGAAATACTTTGTCTTTTCTCTGTATGATTTATTATTATTATTATTATTATTATTATTATTATTATTATTATTATTTGTTTTGGTTTTGGGCATTTTGGCTGGGGAGTATTTGGTAGTGATCTTGTTTGTGTTTACCCTTGAGGGTTCACTGGGCATTCCAAATTGTCAAGTTGGTGTCTTTTATTAGTTCAGAAACTCCTAATGGTGATTTTGTTTCCAATGTCACTTGTGCCTGGCTTCTCTGTCTGCTCAGAGGACATCAGTCCTGAGCACATTGGTCCCTTGCTGTGTCCCACATGATGCTCACACCATACATTTTAGCGTTTTCTCCTTTTTCCTCTCTGGTCTAGTTTGCTGTCTGTTGCTCACTGATGCTCCATATTTTGCAGAGTCCAGTTTGCTCTCAAACCCATCCAATACATTCGTGCTTTTCTCCTGATTGGGAATAACTGCTGACAGTTGAGCAGAAGGCTCTGTTTTCATTCGCTTTGCCTGTTTTTCTGTCTCTCTGACACAGTAATCATATCTTGAAGTCCTTCTCCAGTGATCATAATTTGGAGATTACCTGTGCGCCTGCTTTTATTGTCTGCTTCCTTTTCTCTTCCCCTTCCTGCCTTTCTGGGGCCTAGGAATTGTGGTGCCAAGCTTGTGGTGCCAAGCTAGACCTTGTGTTCAGACGAATCCTTCAGGGGATCTCAGGCCTTCCTCTGCTCGGAATGCAAATGAAAGGCCAATACTGCTGACTAGGCCTGACTAGGCCTGACCAGGCCTGACTAGGCCTGACCAGGCCTGACTAGGCCTGACCAGGCCTGACTAGGCCTGACNAGGCCTGACTAGGCCTGACCAGGCCTGACTAGGCCTGACCAGGCCTGACTAGGCCTGACCAGGCCTGACTAGGCCTGACTAGGCCGCAGTTCTAGGTTCTAGAGAGACAGAGGCTATCCCTGCTGGTTTGTGGCTCTCCGTGACCTTTCACAGAAAGCCTGACTAGCCTATTTCCTTAGTCTCACCAGAGAGAAGGTTCTGTTCTTCCTCCTGTCTGTCGGCCTTTCATC
This sequence comes from Mus pahari, assembly GCF_900095145.1. Classification (NCBI taxonomy): domain Eukaryota; kingdom Metazoa; phylum Chordata; class Mammalia; order Rodentia; family Muridae; genus Mus; species Mus pahari. The sequence continues at coordinate 2,749,685 of NC_034603.1, read as the reverse complement.
TCTGTAATGAAAGACCCGAAATGATTAAGTTATAAATAGTGAAGGTTTGCTCTGACTTGATTTTAGATGTTCCCATGTATGCTGGATTGGCCCTCTTGCTTGGGGTTGTAAAGAAACAGCATATATTTTGTCATATGACAAAAGCTTGTGATGGTACAAAACTGCACCCCCAGCCAGGGGGTTAAGTAAGGCTGAGTGGGCTAGGTTGCACCCCTAATGACCTAAAAACCTCTCATTTGGCTCCACCTCCCCAAATCCCCACTGCTTTCCACAGTGCCAGGCTGGGAACCAACATAAGCTGCTGGAGAATGTTCAGGAGCCAATCTACAAGGTGGCCTTGTGACACTTTGAGCTTTGACTGTTTCAAGGTCTGTCAAATGTCTTAAGGGGCAAACAGTCAAGCAAATAAGTCCACTGAGGTTCTTTGTCCCACAAAATCAGAAGAGACCATTCCAGCCTCCCCCTCCAGCATCCCAGTGATCTGTGCTGCCTCATTGCCCAGCTCTGGCCTTGGGTTCCAACCTCCATTGCCTGGCCCTCAGTGTTTTGCCTCCTTACCTTCCAGTCCATTTGCCAGCCCTGCCCAACTACCAAAACTTTCGTTCTCATCTTCCAGTAGGCAACCTCTGCCTTGGCCAGCATCAGCCTTTAGAAAATATCTCTAGAGGGATATTTTTCTAGCTATCAGAATTCTTGAGAGGATATGTCTCCTGATATGGCTCTTCTTACAGATTTTCTATTTACTTTATTTATAGTAGTCGCTATGGGGAAGTTGGCCAGCCACCACCTACTGAATCACATGTAAACGTAATACCTTATCTTGATTTTAGTTCCAAACTTTGGATTTTAGCATCATTCATTTCTGCAGTGAGCTCGAGTTACATCAATATGTGTATTAATCATATATTTGTCTTCTGAACGGCAAACCTGTCTGGTTATTCTTCTTCCAGAGTAAGTGACATCTTCAAGAATTTTCTTTGGCGAAAGCCTGTTGGTGGTCAACCTTCAGTTGTGTTCATTTTTTGTGTAAAAATGTTTTTAGTTTAGTCGTACTCTTGAGTTCTGACTTCACTAGTATAACTTCGCTGGTGGCCAACAATTTTCTCTTGGCATATGGAGCACTTGCTTCTAATTACAAATTCTCAGGAAATTCAAATCCCCTCCTCCCTCATACGCCTCATTCCCAGATATTCAGGGTCAAAGCCTGAGCCCTGGCAGTTCTCAAGAACCAGGCCGGTCTACCCATCCTCAATGAGTCAATGAAAGAGGCAAATGGGTAGTAAAAAGCAGAAAAAGTAGATTTGCTGATGAGAGATAAAAACCAGCCCCCCTCCATGTCATCCTCAGGGGTCCTGACATGGCATTTTCATTTAAGTAGGAGGCCAGAGATATGTGTAGCTGAGCATCCCAGGTCGAGATGTCACCTCAGCATCCCAGGTACTGCGTCGTCCCCGCTTCAGTCCCCCTGCAGGGTAGTCTGACAAACTGTCAGCACTGTGTGAAACTTCTTGAAAAATGAGATTTCTTTCTGGCCGGTACCAGACTTGAGCCTCCTTCTCCCAGCACTGGATACTCCTAGGAGGAAATTCCAGTTTCTTGAGGACCGTTATTTCAGTGGTCTGACAGCCAAAGGGAGGGACATACACATCTCTTTAGAGAATCCTTAGTCCCCCGGGGTGTTATAGAGTCAAAGTCTGGCAGGCAGGTTTTCTGAGATACTTCACGTCCCTTTCCTCTTTATACCAAGGTATAATTGTTCCTCCACCTTAATCATAGCCATCTAGTACACTGAGATGTGGGTGGAGCAAGGTAGGGGATCTACCTACATTCTAGGGTATAGCTTTCACCTCCAGGTTTCCAAGCAAGTAGAACCTTAGGCAGGACTAGAAGGGGCCTGTGAGTGAGTCACTAATCCTTGTCGGTTAAACATGCCCAGGTAGTGGGCCTGCTTCCCATGCTGCAGAATTATGGATCAGCCCTGTACCTGCGAGGAGAACCTTCAGTGCTGGTGGATCTAGCATAGCAGCTGGGGCCAGAAAAGCAAGCAGTGCACTGGAAGACTCACTCTCCTGGGAATGGGCCCTCTGCCTACATTCTAATTCTACCAGAGCCAGGAATCCTGTTATTGTCAGCTCTATTCAGCCTAATGAAAAGAAATCTCACATGGGCTTTAAAAGCAGATGCCACATAGCAGCCTGATTCACCTAAACTTTCATGCTCATTTCAAAGAATGGATCCCTTGGTTCTTTTTCAGTGAGGTGGTTTTAGACCTTGCATTAGACCATGGTAATGTTCAGAGAAAACCTCTAATGAACTATTTGTGAGGCCATTTGATAAAATCATTATCTACCTCCTCTACAGTAAGAATATATTCAAGGGTTAGATCTGATAACCCAGGCCTGTAATCCCAGCTAATCAGAAGGCTGATGAAGCAGAATCACTCATTTAGAGACTGCCTGGATTGTGGAACAAGATCAAGGGCAGTCTGGCCTCTTAATGAGATCCTATAGAAAAAGGAAAAAAAAAGAAAGAAAGGAAAAAAAGAAAGGTTGCCTAGCATCTATGAGACCTTGGATTCAACCCCTGGTACTGGGGAGGGAAAGACAACCTGTCTACTGTAGACAAAAATCTCTGAACATTCAATTAACTGTAGCACTCCTGGAAGGGTGCCTGAAACCACTGAGCTATGGGAAGGGTCTTCATGCTTAAATATGCTTAGGGAATGTTATTGTCTTAAGTGTCTCTTAGAAGATAAGAACCTCACAAATATATTACATGTCAATGGCTCTGAAACTGTAAGCCAACCCTCAATTAAATGACTTCTCTTATGAGTTTCCTTGGTCATTGTCTTAGTTAGGGTTTTATTGCTGTGAAGAGACACCATGACCATGGCAACTCTTATAAAGGAAAGCATTTAATTGGGACTGGCTTACAGTTTCAGAGGTTTAGTCCATAATTATCATAGTAGGAAGTATGGCAGCATAAAGACAGACATGCTGCTGGAGAAGGAGCTGAGAGTTCTACATATTGGTCCTCAGGCAGCAGGATAGATTGTGTGCCACATTGGGTGTAGCTTATATGGGTGGGTATATATGACCTCAAGGCTCATCCCACATTGACACACCTCCTCCAACAAGACCACGCCTTCTAATAGTGCCACTCCCTTTGGGGCCAGCCATTCAAACACATGAGACTATGGGAGCTATACCTCTTCAAACCACCACAGCCATGGTATTTCTTCACAGTAATAGAACAGTAACTAAGTCATAGAAAATAGGTGATTTTTAAGGCTTACAGAATCTTTGTGGAGCTGAGGAGTCTTCAAACGATCTCTCTGTAACAGTTTCTGAGATAGTCCAAGTCTGATAAACCTCGCCTGGAATGATGTAAATGATGATGTGATCATGGTGGTGATAATGATGTTGACGATGGTGATGGTGATCATGACAGTGATGAAGATGGCAGTGATGTTGAAGGTGGTGATCATGATAATGATGGTAATAGTGATGGTGACAGTGATAATTGTGATGCTGATGGTGATGGTCACGATGATGGTGGTGGTGATGGCTGAGGTGATGTTGGTGACTGCAATGACAGTAATAATATTCTATCATGTTTTCTTTTCCCTACTTACTCCCACTTGTTTTTTTTTCTTTGTTGGCTTTTAGTAAGATGTCACTCATCTGAGCCTCTCTGGGACTTTGACTAGTTTCTTCCCTCGGATGGATTCTGAAATGCTTTCTGCATCTGTCTGAATGTACACTCAAGATCAAGTTGTCATCTATGCCTACACTGGGGGTTACTTCTGAAATGGACACGCCACTCTTTTCCTCACTGCTTTCCAAAATAGAGGCCACAGACACTTGGGTAACCATTGCAAACACACAGGGTAGACCTCCTCCCCATAAAATGACAACCATGTGATTCTCATGGCAGCATCCACCTTGGCCTTCACCTCCCAACAATCTCTGGTCAGGACTCAGTTCACCAGCTATAGAATCCAGCAGAACCTTCATCCACAAATTCTCTCGTGCTTGGAAAGGGAATTGGATGTGTGTGTGTGTGTGTGTGTGTGTGTGTGTGTGCTCATGACAGCCATGATAGGCTGGAGAGTAGCCCAGGCCTCCCTGATGTATTGAGCAAGGACATTGCCTTTTCTCTGCCTTTAGAAAGTTAGTAAAATTAGAACCATTTGTCAAAAGAAGTCTGTGAAGCTTCGGGCCTGGGCGGGACCAGGCTGCAGCTCTTGGCATCTGAAAGAAATGAGTTCATTAATTCACATATTGATTCCTAAAATATTTATTGAGAGTTTGTTGGGTGCCAGGCACTGTGCTAGCAGCTGGGATTTAGATATAAAACGTAACTGAGGAAAATCAAGCTCTTGTTTCCATGGAATTAATACTCTACTGCGGTAATAGCTGGGGGAGGGCAGGCGACAGCTAAGAAAACAGTCAGAAAACTCCAGGCAATGACAAGCTATGCGAAGGAAGTGAAACCAGGGCACACAGTAGGGGACACAGGCAGGGCAAGGAGCTGCTTTGAGTGTGGAAATCCCGGAGGACTTTCAGAGGAGGCGGCACTTGTATTCAGATTTCGGTAACAGGGAAGACCAGGAATATAGCGCATCTGAGAGAGGCTAGATGGGAAAAGAGAAAGAAGGGTCCAACAGTAGTTGGGCCACAGAAAATAAGGGATGGGTATCAGAAGAAATAGATCCTGTGGGGCCTTCTGCACTGAGAGGGTGGGAGTGGAGTGGGGTTCCCAAGTGCAGTGAGGACCTGGTAGAGATACTGAGCATGGATTAAAAGCTCTAGTTGCTGCTCTTCACAGTTCAGCTGTGTGGGAGGGGACAGCAGGGCCTGAGGTGCTGTGAGGCAATCAGGAGCTGTGCACGTCAGGGCAAGGCTGGCCAAAAAGAGGGCCAGTGCTCAGAAGTGCTGAGACTGTGGACACTCGGCCCAGTTGGTCTTGGAGGGCTCCCAAGGATGATGTCATCCTCAGATCTGGAGTGCTTGCTATGCAGGGGATTCCTCCCAAGGGTACGCAGAGGCCAAACGTGTCAGCAGGAAGCTGTCTACCTAGAGGGTAGGGCAAGACGTTCAGGTGAACCCTCCACCCCACCATAGTCCAGACACTAAACTCCACACAACTGACCCCCGAGGGACACCTCAGCTGCCTCATCAAATCCTGAACAGAGAAGGCGATCTGGAAATCGTGTGATCTGTGCCCAGCCCAGGGGCTGCACACCTCTGCTTCACATTGACTTACTAATGGCATCCTCAGCTAGAATGCTTACTGTGCCCACTCACCTAAACAGATGCCAACGCCCTTTATACAATGGGAATGATCACTGAGGCCCAGAGCAGCCGAGTCACTTGTCCTAGGTCACAGCGAACCAGGGTTTCAGCCCAGGCCAGCCTAGAAGGGCTGTCATTTCACTTCATACCCTATCCCTCTACTGTCCATGAGCCAGCAAGCTAGAATGTTCTTGTGTCTTCCAGGAGCTTGGACTTCATCATAGGGTAGGCTAAGGCACCACACACCTCCTCAGAAAATGGGAAAATCAGACATTCTCAGTTAGCCTGTGGGGAAGGGTTGGGCCCAGGCAGTCGGCCTTGGTTAACCTTCTGAAACCAGCTGGAGCAGAGCACATCCTCTTCGTGCTTGTCAAGGGGGCTCCTGGCCAGGTGAGTGAAGGAGCATGAGGTGACTTGCTGATGAGAAAGCTCAGGGAAAGATTTTTTCATCAGATCCCATACCTACTTCAGTACCAGAGGGCAGCACAGGGGCAGCCTCATGGGCCTTGCTCTCACATCCTAATGTCTGGATCTGCAGGACGATGTCAGAAGCTAACAAGAGTGTGTGTTGACTAAAGAAAGTGGCTCTGCTAATCATACCTGTGGGAATGTCACATGCTGAGTGAGGTCAGGTCCTCTGATTGTTCATGAACACCTAGATATGCAAACATCATTCAAAGTTTCTCACTCTTTTTCAGGCTGTATATCCCCACTCCCCCACATACAAAAAAATTATATCTAGAACATGGGCCAAGCCTACAGGCCAATAGTTTGAGACTATCAGTCTAGCTATAATGAGAAGGGAAGGGCATGGTGGCCAGCACTAGCCCTGGGCTGGGAAACACTAAAAACCTAAGGCTATGATGGTCCCAGGAGCCATCAAAAGGAAATTGCATTTTGTGTAGCAGCTTATCTGGATTGGAGATGTGCGCACTGTGTGTTTTGTGGTTGTCACCCCAGGATTTTAGTTAAGTCTTGTCTAATGTTGCAGCCAGGCTTGCCATTCCGTAAGGGGATTAAAGGACGTGTCTTGTGTACAAAGCCAAACTATGGCAATGAAGACAGAACTCTGAGGGTGGAGGAGGCCTGGAGGCTCTCAAGCATTCAGGGAGTACCAGCTCAAAGGCCATGGCTGCAAGGTCCAGCTTCTTTCCTTTCCCATGTAGAGATTTACCACCCATGGCCAATTGCAAGGATGTGAGTTTGTTATTTGTTAATCAAGACAGAAATTTTCTTCCCAGGCAGGCTTCCCAGTTGGGAGATCCTTTTTATGTCTTGCCTAATTCCTTCTGCTGCAGACAGAGCCTCATCTGACTCTGTTTGTTTCTCCCCAGTGTTTATCATCTTTCTGCCTCCCTCTCTCCTCTCTCCTCTCCCTTCGCCCAGCTCTTCCTCCACCCCACCCCACAGAGCTCCTGATCAGGGCTGTTAGGATGGACTTCAAATCCAGGCGTGTTGCCGGCACCCAGCACCGAGCCTGAGCCTGCGTTTGCACCAGGTATTTAATTAAAGCAGGGATTCCCAGGGGATCTGAGAAGCTGGCTGGCGAGAAGAAGGCTCCATCTCCACGTCTTATTTTGACAAGCCCTGTAATTATCCTTCAGCTCTGGCAGGCAGAGGCAGAATCTCTTTCCTCCCCGGCACCACCTTCTGCGAACAAGAATCCATGGTTTCCCTGTTGCTGTACCTGTAAGTGACTTGTGCTCCTGGGCTGACTGGTCAGGTGGATCTGAGCCCCATGCAGGACTTGGACCAGTACACTCGTGCCTTGCCGGTGACCAGCAGCATCTCTGCCCCCTCATTATGTATCTGAGCCAAGCAGCTTCCCAGCAGAATCTTTAGACCAGTATGAGGTCAGGTTTGCCCAACCCCTGAAACTGTTCTTTCTTTTCCAGGAGCCAACATATATGTGGCACCTACTGTATGCCTGCTGAACATTGAATTTCACCCTCTCAATAACTGCCAGCTTGGCATTATCAACCTGTGTTATAAATAGGGAAATGGAGCCCTGGCAGAGGAAGCCATGGGTCATTTGGGGTGGCTTTGAGATTCTTAACCAAGGGGCAGCTGGGTGGCTCTGCAGTGTCTGTTGCCTTTGCTCTGTAGCATCATTTCCCAGGAAGTCCACACACCAGCTCTGCCTCTGTCCTGGATGTCCTAAGTGGATTCTGGAAAGTTCTAGCCATATCAGAGCACATACTTCTCGTTCTGTTGTGCCACCCATGTGACAGTGGTGAGGCTGTCCTCATCTGTCACAGGCCTCCTGCCTCTATGGCAGCACCTCATTGAGGGAGTATGTCTGCAAGTCCTAGACAGTCGAGGCAGCAGCAGCACTGAGAAGTGTTGGGCCAGAGACTGTCCATCACTCTGCGGGGAAACCTCTACCTCCGATGCTTTCAGCCCCTGTTCCTTCTAGGTGGAATGTCCGGTGCACAAGCATATGCAGGGGAATGAGACAAGACTAGCGGGGTGCTGCAGACAGCCAACCCTAGCTAGCTCCATAGACTGGCAGCTGAAACCATGTCTTCATCTGTCTCCATTTAGTCCCATCTGTGGAAGACACAGCTTGTGAATGAAGACTCGGGTGGGTTTTTGTTTTGAGATTTTTGTTTATTTATTTGTTTTGTTTTGTTTTACCTGAAATTCTTCTCCACTTTTAGGAAAGACAGGCATGCTTATGGTGGCTCCTCCCTCAATGTCCTCCCTATTTCTAGGCCCCTGTCTCACAGGGAGCTGTAAAATAGTCTTCCTAGTTTGGGGCCTAGATTCTAGATGCTGGTATCTCCTATTCAAACTTCACCTGCAGTTTTCAGATGTCATCTGTCTGAGCTGAAGCAGGTCCTCTCAAGTCCTGTGAGAAATAGCAGGTCCTAAAGTCTAGCGGCAAAGACCAGAACCAGCTCCAGGCCATCTCAGTGTCTGCTGACTGTGTGACCTTGACCAAATCGATGTGGATCCCCGGGCCTCTCTCCCCTGCTGTAAAATCAGGCTGGTACAGCAATCCATCATGTAAGGCTGACAGAACAAAGCAAATTCATACATTAATGACCAGGCTCTCACGAAACTGCTCGGAAGTGTCAGCTGTTGCTGGGGCACAGAGCCGTTTTCAAGCAGGTAGACTCCAGTCAAACTTTCTTTTCCTGCAAAGTTGCATCAACTGTGAGGAGGAAGTGCCTTTCTTCTTTCCCAGTTCCTTTCTGACTCTCATTGGCATCTTTTCTGTGCCTCGGGCGTTCTGTGCCTCGTGCTGTGAGAACTGGCTGAACTGCCTGCTGACAGGTTTCAGGTTTGGAATGGAAGAGGGACACTGAAGCAGGCTGTCGTTTGGTGTAAGAGATTTATACAGAATTGATGCCATAAACAGACAGACAAACAGCAGTATAGTATGGGATCTTAGGAGGGTTCCGGCCCACCTGGCTGATAGAAGGTCCCTTTCGTAGGTTTTAGAGGAAGCAGAAAGGTTCTGTGGTTGACGAGGAATCCACGGTTCTCATCCCAGGGCACCCAGCAGTTCTCATCTGTGAACGCCCAAGCCGATCTTTAAAGATCTTGTGAAAAGTCTGTGCAGCCTCTCCCACTTCCTACTTCAAACCCCTCTCCTAAACTTAATGTTAAAGAAGTAGTTCACAGCAGGGAGTGGCAGCTCATGCCTATAACCCCAACACTTGGGTGGCAGGAAGATCCTTCCGAATTTGAGGCTAGCCTGGTTTACACAGTGAAAGCTTGTCTTTCAGATAAAGTGACAAAAAAAACCAGAAAGGCACTCTAATCCTTCATCACTGCCAGGCTGTCTCTGATCCTGGAGGCAGAGGAGAAGGAAGGAGTCTGTTAGTCTGAGGCCCAAGTGCAGAACCAGCAATGAGGATCAGGGCAGATACACCTGCAGATGGGTATGACCTGGGCAGAACCAGCAATGAGGATCAGGGCAGATACACCTGCAGATGGGTATGACCTGGGCAGTGACTGGTGTAGGATTTAATGCCTGCTCTGTGCCAAGTCTTAAACTGTGAGTTAGGTACACAACAATAATGAGAGCAACAAGAGCCCCATCTTCTCAGAGACAGGGCATGGGCCCCACTTGTTCCTCAAAATCCACTAGGATGGTGACACACCGCAACATGAGAATCAGAGAAGGCTTCTCTGAGGGCATAGTTTGATGGTCAGTGAGAAGTACATTTCTAAGCAGAAAAGGCCCTGAGGTGAAAGCAAGGTTGAGGGGTAGGAAGTAGGCCCGAGTAGCTAGGTGGGAGAATGTGGTGGGAAGAAGGTAGAGAAGTAGCCAGGGGTCCAGTTACTTAGGGCTTGTAGCCACGGTAAGACCTTTTGGGTAAACTGAGTATTTAGCATAGGGCTCTAATGAAGATTGAAAGAAGAGAGATCTCTTCAACCAGACAGTGTTTAAGTGGACCTTGTATGTGGGCGGGCCTCAGAAGATGGCTCGTCTTTACCATGGCCACCCTTATTCCTCCACACTCAGTTCTGGGTCCTCTAGGAAGGTCACAGACTTTCTGACATAGGAGGGAGACATCTTCAAGTTAGAAAGACTTGGGTATCAAGCCTTAACTCCACCCATCCTTGGCTGTGTGACCTATCAGGTTACTGTCCTTCTCTGCATTTCTACAGAGTGCTGTGATGGCAGAGATGGAGTTCAGTGGTTAGGTTCTTATTATCTAAACTGTTCTTGCCAGTCAAGGAAGGATGGGGGCTTGGAAATTCTAGGAGAAAACCCCTTCCTGCCTCCTCACTCTACAGGTTCATCACCAGACCCACTTGTAAAGAAAGATTTGGATGCAAAGCAACTCCAATTCCATCCAAGGTCTAGAGAACTCAAAGTCATCTTTCAGGGCTGTTAAGAAAGCTGTACCCAGGAGCTGGAGAGGTGGCTCAGTGGTTAAGAGCAGTGGCTGCTGTTTCAGAGGACCTGAGTTCATTTCCCAGCAACCACATGGTGGTTCANAACCATCTATAATATGATCTGATGCCCTCTTCTGGCACGCAGATGCACATGCAGATACAGTGCTCATACATTAAATAGATAGATAGATAGATAGATAGATAGATAGATAGATAGATAGATAGATAGATAGATGGATGGATGGATGGATGGATGGATGGATGGATGGATG
>NC_034603.1:2730130-2738417 GCF_900095145.1 Mus pahari | reverse complement strand
AGGGAGGGAGGGAGGGAGGGAGGGAGGAAGGAAGGAAGGAAGGAAGGAAGGAAGGAAGGAAGGAAGGAAGGAAGGAAAGTAATTTCCATTTTCATCTGTCCTGACAGGATTGACTCTCAGTTTTCCTGAGTGTGCCCTGGGCTTGGAATCTTAGAGACCCCATTTGTGAAGCTTCTTCATGGGCCCAGTTTAAGAATTGGCTCCCGTGGTAGCATCTATCTTCCCTCTAGACTGAATGAATTCCCCTCTTTCTCACCTCAGCTCCTCCTGTAAATTGGACAGTGATGTAGGGAAAAAAGCTTCCCATTCCAGAATTCCACCTCTCTGGTCCTAGACTCCTGTTTCTGTCATCCTTATTCAAGAGAAAATAGATGCTCCTCAGGCTTGGTTCCTTCCCAAACCTTAGCACTGAACTTATTTATAAGTATGCTCTAACGTCTTAAACCTAATGCTTTGCACCTTCTCTGCAGTTGTAGATGACGCCATTCTGCCCTTGGCCATTGGCTAAACTACTTCCTTGAAGTCCAACTTGAAAATTCCACCTTCCTTCTGGGCTCAGTGAGGTGTACTCTGTGGGCAGAGCTCTTCTCTCAGGTCCTTCAATCAGCTCTGGGCTTCCAGTAAACACAAGAGAAAGCTCTGCTCATCTACCACAGGCTAGCCCGACAAGGTGTCCATTGACTCAGAACTGCTAGACATGGAATGTAAGCACTCAGCCTGGCTGCAGGAAGATGAGGGGGGTTGGGGATGATGGATGCAGACAGTGACTGGCCAGCAGTGATCTGTGAAAGCATTTAAGAATATGCATCTTAGGTCACCTCCTGCCCTCCTCTGTCTGCCATCTCGAGGTCTCTCCCCTGCATCCCTGTCCCCAGCCCCTCTGCCTATCTATGGTTATGGCTGAATGTACTTCTTCTCCTCTGCCCTCCTCCACCTCTCCCTTCTCTCTTCCTCTCTATTCTTTCTTCTGTTTCTCCCTCCCCCAGTGCCTTCCCTTCTTGTTATCCACCCTTCTCCTTTCTGGAGCACAGTGGCCAGGTGGACAAAGTGCTGGGTGAGATGGACACACACCCGCCCTGTAGGCAGGACCCAGCCTCCTGGCTAGAGTGCAGCCCTGCAGTGGGTGTATTTCCACTTACCGAAGGGCATCTGTAATGAATGTGGGCAGTGATTAAGGAGGGAGAGACGTGTTTATGTTCCTCGAGGGCTGAGATGAAACACCCATAACATTTAATGTGGCGTGTTGACATTTAAATGTCAATTAAAAAGTCCCCATTCTGCTTGGTTGGCCCCTAGATCCTTAGATGAGTATTGTCCTCTGCCTGCCTCGCCAGCCCTACTGGGGGCTTTTGGCAAGCAGATGACACAATAGCCCATAGCGGCTGTGACACAGAAATGGCCAAAGTCTGAGCTGGCTGAGGTGTTATGAGAATCCAGGCAAGAACCATACAGCACTGGGCAGCACCAGGGGAGCACGGGGAGCTGGCTAAAGTCTGTGGGAGTGCAGAGCAGCTGGGGCTTTGGAACCTTCCTGCAGCCCTTCAGAGCTTTAGCTAAGGTTCATTTGTGCCCTTCTTGTTGTGTTTAACCTCGATTGCCAACTCAACAGAATTTAAAATTACCTTGGCAGCAAACTTCCGGGTGTGTCTGTGTGTTTCCAGAAAGGTTTAACCAGTGTGTGAGCGGCTTGGGTCTGTGGGCTGCAGTCCTGCACTGGATAAAGAGAACATGAGCGGAGCCATCTCTGGGCCCTGACTACAGAACAGCTACTGGCTGCCTCACACTCCTGGGGTGCTGCCCCTCTGTGACAGACTGTACTCTCGAACCCTGCTCCCTTCAAACCCCCTTCCTTCTGTTGGTTCATCATAAGGAGAATGGTATATACTTACTATCGGTACCCAGGATCAGTAAGTGTGTGTGTGGTGGGAGGGGGCCTGGCCCACGGCAGATGAGTTTGAAGGCAGCAATAACCTTCAAGCTCTTGTCCCACAGCCTAGACTGTCCCGGTCCATTCTCTGTTGCCAGGGACACAATAAAACAGAGAAGTTAAGCTACAGAGAGAAACATCTCACTTTGGCTTATGGTCTGGGTCCAAGGTTGAATGTCTGTATTTGGCAATAACCTTCTTGCTAACATAGTCCCAGAGTGACTCCAGGTCTTACATGGTATGTTGGCTGGTTTCACGTCAACTTGTCACAAGCTAGAGTCATCTGAGAGAAGAGAACCTCGATTGAAAATATATATATATATGCCTCCGTAAGACCAAGCCTGAACATAAAATTTTTAATTAATGATGATGGAGGAAGGCCTAGCCCATTGTGGGTGGAGCTATCCCTGGTTTGGTGGTCCTGGGCTCTGTAAGAAAGCAAGCCAAGCAAGTCGTGAGGAGCCTAAGCAGCCCCCTCATGGCCTCCGCACCAGCTCCTGCCTCCAGGTTCCTGCCTGTTTGAGTTCCTGTCCCGACTTCCTTCAATAATGAAACAACTCTGTGGAAATGTAAACCAAATAAACCCTTTGCCCCTGAGTTGCTTTTGGTCATGGTGTTTCATCACAACAATGATAATCCTAAGACACATAGTGAATGACAGAATCATGAGAGAGATCTAGCAGAACTGGCTTTTACACTAAACTTTCTCTTGGAGTGATCCCATTAATCAACAATATCTACTAATCATAGATGAATAAACTCCTAAGGGCAGAGGCTTAATTGCCTGCAAAAGGCCCAGCTGCTTTCTGCATATCATAATGAAAATTAAATGTCCCTGTTGTGTGTGTGAGGAACAGACTACACTCACCCTTGTAAGTGCTGTGTCGGTGCTGATCACCCCCCCCCCATTAGACTGGAGGTTTTCTGAGGTTCCCTCCACCTCTGTACCACCCATGTATCTGGTATCTAGCACACACCAGAAACCCAGAAATGGTACATTATTCACTTGCATTCAATATGTAGATAGATGTTGATAAAGTGCCTGGGTTTGCCAGGATGATCTCAGAAACAGGCTGGAAAGATGCTCTAAAGCAATCAGGAAAACAGATCCATTTGCTAAGTTAGATATAAGCAAAGAGGAGAAGCAGCGGACCCTGCCCAGCTTCCAGGGCAGCATCCTTGGGGGATGGGGGTTTAAATGAAGCTGAGATGTCCCCAGGATGAATATGCATTTTTGAGACAGAAAAGAGGCCGAGGCATTTCTGGACAGGCTCATCAGTGTGAAGGCAGGAGTGAGCCTTTGTGGATGAACAAAGCGAGCCCTGAGCACAGCCGCTCCACTGTGGAAGCTTTGCCGAAGCACCATAGGATCACACAAGGCTCTGCAGCCAGCTCATGGCTCTATGCAGGTCAAGGCTTCATCTGTCTTATACTGTGTTGTTCCAAGGCTTAGATTTGCTTAAAGTTTGATAGTCACTTGGTAAGCATTTGTCCAGTCTCTTATCTGGCCTCATTCTCTTTGCCAAAGTCCAGGATTCCCTGCAAGGGGTCCTTTTTAGCAAGCATCTTCCCCAATGCCTGATATCCTATGAGCACCCCGCACCTCAATTCCTTGCACACCATCTCCCAGCCCCTGTACCAGTCTCAGGTCTGAACATGTTCCATTTCCTTATAAAAAAAAAAAAACAAAAACCTTCCAGCCAGAGGCACATTTGCATTACAAGTTTCCTGGAACTGTAGTACAGAGAAATCTGTCTTTCCAGAGCCCAGGGCTGTAAGCTGCAGCTGGAGAGCTAAACCCCAGCAAGTAAGACACTGCCTCAGAATGGAGTCCAAGCTCTATAGGAGCACACAGGACCCAGATCTTTGGGGCTCTCTGCCATCCCAACTACAACAGCAAAGAAATAGTCACTTCTTTATCCCATGAGTGCCTGGGCAGCAGATCTGAGATCCAGAGTCTCTCTCTCTCTCTCTCTCTCTCTCTCTCTCTCTCTCTCTCACACACACACACACACACACACACACACACACACACCTTTCTAGTCTTAAACACTTGGGGGAACTGCCAGGATGACAGGGAAGCCAGAGCCTCCCCATCCTTCACTACCCGTCCTTATCCCTACTCCTGACGAGGAGCCACCCTGAGGGCGGTGTCTCACACAGATTGATTTAGCAGCTGCTTCTGTTCTTCACCTCATTTGGGTCACAGTTTATACCACCCATCCCACAACTCAGCAGGAAGTGGAGGGGGCTTGTTCTTATTCTGCCCTGCCGTTGGATCCATTCATTGCACAGTTGGTCGGAAGTACAGTCCCGAGACCGCTATTGATGGGACTACATGTCCTGGTACCCAGACCCTGCTGGACTCAAGCTCACCACCATTATCCCAGCTTTACAGAAGTGGCATCTTCTTCTATGCAGGGCTCTGTCTTGCCCTGCTCCACACCTGTGCTCAGACTCAAAGCTTCACAATGCAGGATTCCTACCCCTACCAGGCATTTCCAATGAAAGATGTGTGGAAAGGTATATTGGTTTCTCATTTATTTGTTTGTTGTGTTTTTAGTGTTGTGGATAAACTCAAGGTCTCACACCTGCTGGGTTAGGATTCTCCCTCTGATCCATGCTTGCAGCTTCTCTATCCCTTTTATCTTTCTTCTGTAGATAAAGCAAAGATAGATGCACACATCTTAGGAAGGGATACAGGTGCTGTTTCTGGCATTTCATGGTTCAGGTACACTCATAAGAGTTCCTATACCATGTGCCTACCATACATAGTTGTGCACACACAGACAACCCTGGCTCCCCAGCTGGACTTTGCAGATTCAGGAAGACAACATTTGGCTCCCTAGCAACAAATTTTTATTTTATAATTTTAAACTTATGTAATTATGAATGTATCATAAGATTCAGTATACTTCGTATAACATAGTACATAGGAAGTATTCAAAAATTGTAGCCCCCCCCACACACACACCTGATTATCTTACAAATGCACTTGAATTGTTTCCAGGTGTCTGAGAAGGTAAACTTGGCCAAAACCCACTTATTTGAACACCACTCTTCCTGTGATACACCATTCAACGTTCCTCTTTTTTTATTTAACAATTTATTACTTTTATACAATTTTTGTTCGATATTTTCTTCATTTACGTGTCAAATACTATCCCGAAAGTCCCCTATACTCTCCCCCTGCCCTGCTCCCCAACCCACCCACTCCCACTTTCTGGCCCTGGCATTCCCTTTGTACTGGAGCATATAACCTTTAGGAGACCAAGGGCCTCTCCTCCCAATCTTCCTCTTAATCAGAAAAAAAAAGTGTTGCCAATAAAGAACATAAGGGTGGAGCTGACCATGGTCCTGAACCAGCATTGTGTTTAGAATTGTCACAGAGGCAAAGAA
Organism: Mus pahari; assembly: GCF_900095145.1. Lineage (NCBI taxonomy): Eukaryota > Metazoa > Chordata > Mammalia > Rodentia > Muridae > Mus > Mus pahari. The sequence goes on along the minus strand of NC_034603.1, from coordinate 2,733,091 downwards.
AATCTCTGATGCCTGGACCCTGCCTAGCCTCTAGACTATTAAGACACACTCTGTTCAAAGATGTAGCCTGTGGATCTGGATTCTAAAAAGCACCCAGATCCCCACCCAGGCACAGACATTAGTCTACTGGTACACCAGGCTGCTTCTTAAAGGAGGTGGGTCTTGTCCAACCCTCCCCAGTAACCTGTGTGCAATTTGTCAAGATCTGCATTTTAGGACACTTTGATATATCTGCTCATGCCGTTGCAGAACAATTTTCATAACTATTGCTGTGTCCTTTTGAAAAATCTATTAGGTTTCCCCAATTTATTCAACAAATTTTTGTACTGGTTGCATTTCTCATGGTTTTAGTTTTACTTAACAGACACAAAACTGGGGCCAAGAAGGCCAAAAGGTTTGCTTTTGTTTTAGCTGGTATAAAAGAGATTTTGGAACTTCCTCTAAGTTAGCAGCTTCCGAATACTATGTCCATCAATTTTACTTTAGGACGTTGTCATGGAATGACCACAAGTGTGTGTGCAAGTGTATGGGGGAAAGAACACAGAACAGAGCTTCTGACTGTGTACAAAGTGTAGAACACTAGAACTCTGTATGTGGTGTCTATTGTCCCTCAGCTGTGCCTTCTCTGTTCCTCTCCCCGGCCCCCAAGTTCAGGCTGATGAAGAGATTAGCATTCGAGGCACATTCAGCTCCCTTCTGATTCCCATCGAGAGAACACAGCCTCTGCCTGCCAATTAGTGACGTTCAGATCTCTATTAGAGATGGGGACAGCTCGTTCCAGATACACAAATGTCCTTGTCTGAGAGCAGCCATGGGTCAAAGCACCAGCCCCTTCCCCCCACCCCCAGAGTCACTGTGGAGGTGTGTGGCTTTAACTAATATCCGAATCAATAGCTATTTATTAAACTGTGTTCCTAGTCCTTCTTGAAGCTCATGGACAGACATTACTTCAGCTTAAAGGAAATTAGATCCAGTAGAGGGTGGCTGGAAAGACAGAAGAATTTCCCAAACATAGCTCTTTTCTAAACATTTTAAAATGTGTTTACCCACCTACCCCCAATATTAAAGGGGCTAATATCTGATAAGCACCTACTGTGTGCCAGGTGCTAGTGGGCCAGATCTGTCTTACATCCTTTATCTTCTATGTATTATTATATTCAAGTCTGTTAGTTTCATATGAGAACCAAAATGATAGGCAAGGCAAACATTTTAAGTAGAGATAATTAAAATCTAAAATCTAACCTTATGTCTTTCTCCTGGTGGGACTTTGTGACCATCTGGAAAATGGAAAAAAATCATATATGTGATTGTGTCTGAAGTCATTAGATAATGTACTTAAACCTACTGTCTAGGGCACAGTGAAGTGTAAAAGTGTTTACTATGAAAGGAAATGAGAAAAATGAAACAAATGCAGAATGTACTGAGCATATGGGAGGGACCCGGAAGCAGACTGTTCAGGGCAAGCCCTCCACCTCCACGAGTGCCCCAAAGACAATCAGTGGCTTCCCAAAGGTCACATAATAAGGAGTGAACCACATACAGGGCTGAAGCTGCATGCTTGCAAGGCCCTGGGAGACCTCCCGTGATACAAGCAACAGTGTGGGTTTCTCGTGGAGACTGAATCATGAGAGAGGCTTAAATGGAAGCAGAAAACAAGGCATAGGACGGGAGGCAGAGGCTAATAGGTCCCTGATTTTCAAGGCCAAAACTCTTAATGAGAGTGGAGCACCGTGAAATTAATGACCTACCCAGAGCACCTAAGAAATTGAGATAGTCATTAAAATGCAGAATCATACATTAGAAGAAGGCGGAAACAAACACGAAGAATCGGAAAGAAGCAAGAATCGGTGTGGAATGCCGAGGACAGAAAGCCAGCAGCTGTGTGTGAGAGAAGAACCTGACCCAGGGCTTGCAGGTCGGGGCTTTGTAGTTTGGGGACTGGGAATAGCTGGTGCCTAGATCAGGAAACAGAAGTGCCGAGTCCCAGTTGCCCCTGAGAAGGGGATCTAGTCACACTTTCTATGCTTACAATGTGGTCATATCTGGAGATGCATTCATTGTCACGACTAGCATGTCACTTGACATTCATATCCACTGCCTAGGTTCCTGAGATGCGCTAACAACCCACCAGGAATAGCCTAACTAATCAATTAATAAAATGCAGAGTGTCTCGTGTCTCTGCGTAGCAGCCCTCGTTTAGGGATGAATGGGGACTGGTGTTCAGCTTTGATCTTAGTATCTAGGAGCTGATACAGGAGGAGCTTGAGTTTGAGCCCAACCTAGTTTACATGGTTCCAGGCTTGGCTGACTGCAATAGTCAAAAACCAAAAACCAAAACCAACTAACATCAACAAAAAGAAGATTTGAGAGGAGGGATACAGAAAGCCATGAGGTCAGAGGTCAGGGCAAATATCCAATGGGAAGTCAGGAGGGAAAAAGGGTCACAAGGAAGTGTAGCAGTTAATCATTAAATTAGATGGTCAGAAGTCATTAGATAACATCTTTAAACCCACTGCCTTTGAAATGGGAACAATAGAGATCACCCTGGCGTAGCACTTAAAGCTTAGAAGACTTGGCAAATCGCTATTTTCCTTGTTAGAATTGAGTCTGTGCAGGAGAATCTTGACTCTTTGATTCACCCAACAGCATTTGGGGGGTTTCTAGTACATAGCAAACACCATATTGAATAGAGATGATTCTTTGTGTACTGAGCTCCTGGGGAGGGGTGGGGTTTGAAAGACATGTTGAAACTTACGAACTCTCAAGTACATCTCCTATTGGTACCAGGGCTCATGAACTTCCAGTGGCCCTTAGCTCAACGCCTCTGGAGACACACGGCTGGCTTAACAGTCCACTTAGACCAGGAGAGAGTAGACATGCCTGTGTTAAGCTAACAACTTCTTGCTCCTCTCTCTCTCTCTCTCTCTCTCTCTCTCTCTCTCTCTCTCTCTCTCTCTCTCT
>NC_034603.1:2685026-2729885 GCF_900095145.1 Mus pahari | reverse complement strand
CTCTCTCTCTCTCTCTCTCTCTCTCTCTCTCTCAACTGTGAAATCATCTAAGCTTGCTGCCTCTCTCTCCCATCCCATTGGGATTTGCAATGCCACGTCTCCCACCCCCTCCCTCCCTTCCTGTTTTCAGGATGCAGTTTTAGTCCCGCATGTCTGCTCAGCTGTGGTACATCTCTTCCCTTCAAAGTGAGAAGAGGCAACCGGCTACAATACTGCCATCCCCACCCCCACAACATCCAGGTTCTTTAGGGGACCTGATTGACCCCAGGAAGATAGAGACAGCTCTTCAGCAGTGACTTGGGATCAAGCCTTACTTTCCTGAGATTAAGAGAACAAAGCTCTTCAGGCAGACCCAAGTGGATAAGCTGCCTGGAATCTAAGATTGGGGTACAGCAGGAGAGGGCTGACCTCTGCTCTCTCAGATGTGTCTAGATTTCAGGGTACATGCTGTGCCCTGGCTCTGTGAAACTTCACTTCTGACACCTAGGAGATATTATAACAAACTTCCCAGCATTTCTGAGCCCTACTCTCCTCAGGGCCCAAATGGATGATGAAGGCGCTAGACTCAGAAGGTTGTTAGGGAAAGCCAGGACAGTACCAGAGGCAAGGGGTGGAAGGGGGTGGGTTAACAACACCAGCTACTTGGTAATCTCTAGCGTGGCTTTGCCAGGGTAATTCTGGTTCTCATGGATTGTAGGTTCCTGAGGGATGCCAGAAACTAGTGGAATGAAATTAGCAGGAAGAGAGCAGAACTGGACTGCCGGGGGGGGGGGGGGTTAAAACACCAGGGCTTTGCAGTTGTGGGTGGCCTTGGCTCCTGGGGTGACCACCTTGGGCAGCAGCAGGAGGGTCCTCCAGAATGCCTGCTGCTCTGTTCCCAGCGTGCACCTTGATGTGAGAGGGATGGTGAGGCTGAATGATAGCTAAAGTCCCTTACCTCCCCGAGCCTCTCCACAGTGTCTAGGAAAACCAAACGCGCTTCTATGGCTGTTGTGTGAGAAAATTTTAAAAAGATATATTCCTAACACTCATGCCAAGCAAGTTCTCAGTCCTGACAATTGACTGCTATTATAGTTTTCTTATTATTATTTCCATAATAGCAATTTTAATTATTGTTGGAATTTAAATCCACCCACAGCTTGGAAGAACAAGGCTCTCCCTTCCTTTCTGGGATTTTCTCCTTTGGAGAAAAGAATGTACCACTGGTTTCCTTCCCCCACTTCTTTCTCCCTCCCTCCTTTCCTCCCTCTCTTCTTCCATCCTCCCCTGTTCCTTCCCCTCCCCTCCTCCCTCCCTTCCCTCCTCCTCCCCTCCTTCTTCTCCTCTTCTCTCTGTCTCTGTCTCTCTCTGTCTCTGTCTCTCTCTCTCTCTCTGTCTCTCTCTCTCTCTGTCTCTCTCTGTCTCTCTCTGTCTCTCTCTCTCTGTCTCTCTCTCCTTCCTTCCCCCACCCATATTCCATTTGGAATGTCCACATAGGTTACAGACTCAGCTGCAGCTGAGATTGCAAACCACCAGACCTCCTGCCTTGCCCTCATCCTTCACTCCCTCCAAAATCTTATCAAATATTAAAGCTGTGAAAGAGGAGGCCGGTTTTAAATCATTTTAATCACAGCATTCCTCAGCCATCTCAAAAGGGCTCGGAGGAATCGATTCAGAAGTGGTAATTATGACTGCAGCCCTGTGCCAAGCGGCAGGTCGGCACTGGAACACCAGCGACAGATGGCAGGCAGTGACTAGAGAGGTCTCCTCCCAACAGGGACTCAAACTGGAGGTGCCTCATGGGAGGAAATGAAGCTAAGTCGTCCCAGGTTAGGTGTCAAGTTTGGAACTGCACACCTGAATCTGCTGAAAATTAGCTTACTCTTATTAAGTTTCCCCTTCGTGGGGGCTTTGCAGCTAGCCTTGTAGCTACTCTGAGAGGCATTTGTCATTATCCTGATTATAAACAAGGGAACTGGAGCTGGCAAGTGTCCAGTGGTGTCCTAGAGCCAGGCATCAGCTTTATCCTGCTTGGAAGCCTTTTCATTTATTTCCTGAGACTTGGCAAGCCACTGATTTGAAGGTCTCCTGCATATACTAAAGGGCCACTGCCCTTAGGACCCTGCATCCCTCATCAGCCCAATTCATGCATGTATATATGTGTTTCTGTGTATGTGTGTGTACATCGTATGCCTGTGTGTACACATGCATGTCCATGTATGCATGTCTCAAGGCCAGGAGTCGATTGCAGGTGTCTCTCTTTATCTCTCTCAAACTCACCTTTTGAGATAGCCTCTGGAATTCACCTGTCTCCATCCAATCCCTCTCAGCATGAGGGTGACAGGTAAGAGCTGCTATGACCTGCTGAGAACCCAGACCCAGGTCCTCCTACACAGCAGCGGGAACATAAGCTGAACACTCCAGAGAGCCCCAGCTTCCTGTAGGTCCTCAGCTCCTCCTACTGCTCCCCCACCGCCCCTCTGCTTTGACCCATCTTTCCTCATCTGGAACAGCTAGCCTGGCTATATGCAGACAGAACTTCTCTCTGGAAAGATTGTCAGCTCCTGACTATCTACCCCTCTCTCCATTCCCACCCCTCCCTCCGCTCCACCAATTCACTCCATATGGCTGTGGCTTTCCATCAATAACCCAGGGGAAGCTGATTTAAACTGTTGCAGTTCCTTATACTGGCCAGGCTGGAGGGGGACAGAGAAGGTACCCAAGCCACTCACCTGAGCTGCAGCCCAGTACTTAGCACAAAACAGGACCTCAGCCAATATTGACTGTGTGAGTTCTATCATGTCTGTGCCCCCACACAGAGATATGTGGAAGCTTGGGGAACAGGGCAGAGTCTGCAGTTCTTGGTCAGATGAAGCAAGAGAGCCAAGGTGGCCATTTGCATATAAAATAACCAAGAATATTATTCAATATGACACAAAAATGTGTGTTCCGTAATTTTTCTTGAAAAATGTACCCCTCTTGATCTATCCTTCATTTCCCCACATTTAATGGAGATGTGATTACAGAGAGCTCATCTCTACTTCAAGACAAATAGACCCTGTGCACAGTGATGAATGGCAAGCAGACAGGGGCTGTGCCTGCCAGACGGAGGTAAGGGGTGGATGGGAGGCAGCTGAGGCTCACAGACCCTCCACAGGAGCGCCTGCTGCTGATCCCAGCCTGTGTGATCGCCTTGGGGAGTGTGGAGCCATGTGGCCAGATTTTCCACTTTCAAGAGAAGCTAGAAACAGACCATACGTATAATGTTCCAAATTTTTGAAGAGTTGCTTTCATTAAACACACACACACACACACATACACATAAAAATCAAATATGCAATCAAACATCTGTGCAGGGGTTTGGCTTCTTAGATTACAACTTCTACATGAATTTTTCCAAGGAGAAGAAAAATTTCGCCTTGCAGGTGGATTCAGGAGGGACCCTTGACTCCCAGAATCCACCAGGTCCTGAGTACTTGTTTGAACTCCAAGCCCTTCTTTCTCAGACTCTCAGTGTCTTCCTGAAGCGTCAACAAACCCCACCACCACCACCAAAGGAAAACCATTCCTAAGCCCACCAAACAGCACTTAAAAGATCACAGAGAGCTGAACTCCCTGGCACCTCATTCCTTTTTCCTCTCTGCTGAGGGATCAAATGCTTCCCGTTCCAATGATTAATCGCCGCTCAGTTTCCACCACAAGTTGTTATTGATTGAACAGATATATTCATTGTGCAGCTTTGCTGCTGGAACATGCAAGCTCTGGGGTGAGGCAATGCTTGCCTGAGGCTTGCAAGCTGCACATTATTTCTGTGCTGCCCAATTCAGCCCAGCCCAGACCACTTCAACCTCTGCTGGGGCCAATGGAGCTCAGCTATATCCAACAAGCGTTAATATGGCTTTTTTAATGGTTACCCCGCTGAAAGCTCTATGTAACATTATTATACCAAGCACACCACACACACAGCTGTCCCTTGTTACCCAAAAATTACTTCCAGAATCCTCAAGGGTACCAAATTCTGCAGATGCTCAAGTCCCTGTCAAAAAAATAGTACATTATCTGCACATCCTCCTGGGTATTTTACATCATCTCTAGATGACTTCTAATTCCTACTCTCCATGCAAATGCTATGTAAATAGTAGTTACATTGTATTGTTTAAGGAATAAAGACAAGAAAAAGTCCATCTGTGCTCAGGACATATGTAATTTCTTTCTGATTTCTTTTTCAATCAGCAGTGGTTGGATCTGGGGTCTCGGAACCAGCAGTTATTAAGTTTAACTGTACCTGCTCTGTTAGGCCTCTAATACCCACTGGCAGACTTGGGAAGTTCCAATTTTGACTCCCATTGGTGACAGACTGTCATCTCTAAGGCAAATAAACCCTTTCCACCTCAAGATGTGTTTTATCATAATGTTCATCAGAGCAACAAAAGCCAAACTAAACAGCAACCACGGGGTTTAACCCCTTCATTTGTTTTTTAGAAACTTAGGTTAGTTACTATAATCTTCCATGGACACTCTGGGATTCTGTTTGCTGGTGTGTGTGTGTGTGTGTGTGTGTGTGTGTGTGTGTGTGTGTGTGTGTGTGTATACAGTACCCTCATCCCTTTGTGCTTATGTAGAAACAGAGGTTGACTTTAGAATCTTCCTCTTGCTCTCCCCACTATTTTTTGAGACAGGGTCTCTCTCTAAATCTAGAGCTTGATATTTTAGCTAGACTGACTGACAGGAGAGTTCCCGGAGACCTCCCTAACTCCCTTGAACCAGCACAAAGTTTGTGGTGTGTTGTGTGTCACCACACCCGACAGTTACAGCTAGGAATCTAACTCAGATCCTCATGTGTGTGCCACTGAGCCCTTTATCTAGCCCCCATTGGTGTTTTCCTAATGTGTAGTTTGTCCTGGATCTGGACCAGAAGATTCAGTGGCCCTCTAAAGATATCTTCTCTTTCTGGAGCCTGCAGGAATTCTGAAGTCCTGTGGAACATGGCACCCTGGGCTTCCCCCGTAGACTGCTGCTCATGCTCAGATCCTGAAAGAGCTTCCCAGTTTGTGAATCCTCCAGAATGACTGCCATCTTTAATTTAAACCTTTCCATGATATAGCAGTTTCCAATCTAACTCTGTAGTGACTCTTTTCATACTGTGCTCTTCTTAGCTGTCCATGTTAGCGGTCCACAAGCTCCAGGCTGCATGCAGGTTGTGCAACGAGTCCCCAGACTGTTTGTATACATTCTACACACAGAATAATTTTACAATTTAAATTTAAATCATTGAGATTTAAAAATAATCAAAGGAAGAGTGTTTCGGGGCCCTTCAATATGTCACAATAGCAAGTTGATTTCCAGGGTCTGCAATATCAATATCCAGCAACCCTCCTCCACCCATGTGCAGACAGCACTCTGCACTGACGGGTCCAAGTACATAATTCGGCTGGCCTTTACTGAGCACTGAACTTTTCCATCATTACTCCTATTTACCAAAGAAATTTCTACAGGATATGGGTATATAAAATAGATGTACAAATTAAACATTTAGTGATTACAAATGATAAATTAAATATGTTTCATAACAATTAGTTGGTAGGTATGTTAGCACTTATTCAGTATGGAAGTATACTTGCATGCTTATGACATGGATATACTTGTTTATTTTTACATGAAAATTTTGCTCTTGGCTGAATATTTGGCTCTGAATGTGGAGTGTCTTCCACAGTTCTCAAAACTGATCAGCACTGAGAATGACATTTCACATAAATGCAGGCTACAAAATGCAGAAGGACATTTAGAGGCATTTCAAAATTGATAAAAATTCTGCCCTAATCTCAATGCCAAATTCCATAAATATATATATATATTTAATGAAACTCAGGCAGCAGCTCAAACAGCAATTTTTTAAACCAAACACTCTAGGGTAATCCAATCCAAAGACATATTGACAAGACTAACCTGCCAACGAATGACAGAAAGAACACATTAAAAATATTTGTTTCCATAACTCATTCATTACATTTCTATAAGAGAAGACAACTCCATATGTACAGCAGAAAGAGAAAAAAATGTTCATAACTCATAGTCTGTAGCTGGGTAGGGCTCATGACATCGAATACTGTGGCAGCATACTGTGAATGGTGTGTGTGTGTGTGTGTGTGTGTGTGTGTGTGTGTGTGTGTGTGTGTGTTCAGAACCCTGGCTTTGGCAAACTACAACAAAGGTGACCACTGTCAGACACACCCCAAATCCATTAGACATTTGATTTTGAATGAGTCTTTGGTTGTTACACATTCCAAAATATTTTACCATTGTCAATGTTTTCCCCTGACTCTCCACCTTCAGTTGCCATTGCCCACAGTTTAAGAAGCCACACACACACACACACACACACACACACACACACACACACTTTATCATCACAGCTATGTACTCAGTGTTTTCAGGGTGTTGGGTTTTATAAGTCATCGAGAGATGATCAAAGCGCACTGAAGGATGTGCACAGCTCAAAAGCACACACTATGGCATTTGAGGGAAGGATCTGCTTGAGCATGCGCAGATGCTGGCATCTGCAGGTCTCCCTCAAGCCAGTGCCCTGCAGATATGGAGGACCCTATTTCACACCTGAAGCTGCTTACACAAATGCAACCGTAGAATTGAGTAGCTTAAGCAGAGACTGTATGGCCCACCAGCTGAAAATGTTTTACTGTTTGGTGTTTCAGAAACTTTGCTGAGCCCTGCCCTGTTGGATGAAATTCTTAGCATCCCTCATTTATGCTTCTGGCAGAACGGGACCAGATGTCCTTTTTATCGTTATGTTTAGTACCCCTGGGGCTAATAAGACAAGAAAGAGAGAAAGAGGGAACGAGATAAGATAGGAAGAGAAGGGAAGGGAAAGGGGAGGGAAAGAGAGGGAGGGAGAGTAGGGATCGAGGGGAAGGGAGGGAGGGACATTCCAGTCCTAGATCACATGCAGCAGCAGAAGGAATATAACTCCCCGAGACCTTGCAGCGTCCGGCAGAGGGTCTCACAGGCAGCTGAAATAGGATATAAAACCAGGAACTCCAGACTTCAGGCACACTGCAAGCTGTAGTCTAACAACCAGCCTTGTATTAAACTAATGTTGTTAATTTGAAGTTTATTGGTTCTACAGTCTTATTGGTATTTAATTTAGAAATTTGTTTCAGTTTTATAGCTGAACGGCGCTACAAGCATAAGGATTTTATATCTAAGTTTTATGTTTGTACATATTAAGCAACATTAAGATAAAAAAATCATTTAAATCAATGCTTAGTGAAATTTTCCCCTTTCATAAAGCATGTGTGGCTTACATTTAAGGAGGGAAAATAGGTATAAGAGAATTTAGTTCCATTTTGTCTTTAAATCAGAGTGTCCTGAGCCACTACCTGCCACCCTAGCAGAAAATTCAATTTCAGTTATTTGGGGAGATCTCTGCTCCTATCTTTGTGGGGGCTTATCAAATGAAGATCCCAAGCTTAAGCTGAGACCGTGTTTTCTGCTGGGCCAATGGCCACTTCTTAGTATCAGTTGCTGGGATTTGGACTTCCCCAAGGACTGTGCATTAAAGCCTTGGTCACTAACTAACAATGCTATTGCGAAGTGGTGGAACTTCAAGAAGTGGGATCTCAGGGGAGGAAGTCAGGTCTCTCCACCTCTTGGGCACCACCAGATGAGCAGGCTTTCTCCTGCCACCATGATATGCCACCTTCCTACAGGTCCCCAACAACAAACCAACCAGTGCCTGTCTTTGAAACTTAAACCTCTCTTCCTTATAACCTGATTTTTTTTACTGATCTTGTCACAGTAACAGTAAGTACAAACACACACTTTTTTGGCTAGACTGCATCCATATGTGCAGAACTGTTCTTTCCTTAAGCACTGTCACCTGAAGAGGCTCGGGTTGGCCCCCACTTAGTCTTTCTGCTTGTCTCCCTTCCCACTTCTCTCTTTTCTTTCTCCTTCTGGGCAAAGGGGGGGTGCAGTTTTTCAGTAAGCTTTCAGTAGCAAAATGCTTGCTTAACTTTTCACTGTGAAAGTAGAGGCCACTAACAGAACAGGGGGTAACAATGTATCTTATTGCAACTTCCCCATAGGTTTCTACATTTTTTTTCTTTCTTCCTTCCTTCCTTCCTTTCTTTCTTTTTTTCTTTCTTTCTTTCTTTTTGTTTGTTTGTTTGTTTTGTTTTCAAGACAGGGTTTCTCTGTATAGCACTGGCTGTCCTGGAACTCACTTTGTAGACCAGGCTGGCCTCGAACTCAGAAATCCGTCTGCCTCTGCCTCCCGAGTGCTGGGATTAAAGGTGTGCACCACCACGCCCGGCTTTCTACATTATTTTTAACTGAAAAGTTTTACCTGGGTACTCAAGAAGCAGGGTGAAGGAACATCAAAGCTCTCAGGGCTAGCTCTGCCGAGTAACAAATGCCCCAGATACCTTATAACAGCAAGAATCCTTTCTTTTGCTCACAAGTCTACAATTCATGTAGAAATGTTTGTGTCTGCTCTGTAAAAGAAACCACCTGATGTAGTTAGTGCAAGTGGTATGTAAAAGATCCATTTCCAGGATGGCTGGTGGTGTATTTAAACAAAAGAGTGTGTGACCACCATGCACAAGACTTGGAACTTTTTCCCCAATGGGTGCCACACGCCAGGCTTTCAGGAGAAGTTTGGTTTCTGTCTGCATAAGCATCCCCATGGTCTCTCTATTTTCACCTCACAGTTTAAAGCAATCTCACATCAGTCGAACTCCTTACACAGTAGCTGTAGTCTTCTACAGTTAGTAATTCCTGGAGGCAAAGTCAGATTTGTAGGACCTTGGGTGACCCAACCTCAGAAGCCACACAGTGTGCCTCTGGTCAGAGTCCATGTCTGTTACTAAAACAAAGGACTGAAGGCTGGGGGCTACAGAAGGTTCTAGAAGCCCAAGAGCGTGGTGCTGAGACCAGAACCCACTGGCTCTGGCAAGGGCTTCCTGCCAGAAAGCACATTTGAAAATGAACAAAGCACCAAGGATAATCTCACTCACAGCATCCTGCTCTTGTAATTAATCCAGGTCCAGGAGCTCTAATCCTGTCTTGAGAGGCCTAACCTAGTCTCTCTGGGAAGATATTAATCCATTCATAAAAGTTGGGCTCTTAAAACTTAATTGTCTCTTCTACCTCTCAATGCCATTACACTGAAAGTCAAATTTCAACCTAAGTATTGGTGGAGGCAAGCCTTATCCAAACTATAGCACCTATTGGTTCACACACATCATCTAACTTAAGCATATAAAGGTGAAGCCCCCCCCCCCGTCTCTCCCTTCCCTTCTCCCTCTCCTTCTCTCTCCCCCTCCCCTCCCTCTCCCACCTCTCTCTAGTTTGTGTGTGTGTGTGTGTGTGTGTGTGTGTGTGTGTGTGTGTGTGTATAGATGTGTATACATGTAGAGACCAGAGGGCAACTTCAGGTATCTTTCCTCAAGAGTTGTCCACTTTTTTGGTTGGTTGGTTGGTTGATTGGTTGGCTGGTTTGGGGGCAGGGTCTCTCATTGGTCTGAAACTAGGCAAAACTGTCCAGCTGATAAGGTCCATGGATCCTTTCCCATCTCTGCCTACTCACTCACTGGGATTAAAAGCATATTTCACCCTGCCTGAATATTTTTCACTTGGGTTCTGAGATCAAACTCAAAAAGGGTGTCAAGCACTTTACTGACTGAGTTATCACCTAACCCTAGAGTCTGTCTCTTAACAAAGAGTTAGGGTTCTAAGAGAGCATAAGGGAAATATTACTTTAAGCATCAGTGTAAAACGCAGTTGGTTGCAGGCAATACCAGCACATGTTTGAACCTTCTCCCTTGTTCCCACAGCCTATAGTTTATTAGCTGATTAGACAAGTGGCTACAACTCTCCAGTTCTTTATCTTGCCTCAGATGTAACAAAGGAGCACTAGTTCAGATTATTGCTACATCTACCTCACCGAATGAGACAATATATAACAAACTAGCCTGCTGTTTAGCACATACCACAGTTGTCTCTGGGTATCCATAAGGGAATTGGATCCAGAATCCTCCAGAAATGTCAATCTGAGGATGCTGAGATCCCGTTGGGTATTTAAATGCCATAGGACTTGCATAGAACTTGAACACATCTTGTGTACTGCAAATCATCCCCAGACATCTTGTGATAACTAAAGTCACATGAATACAATAAACTATTATAACCCTGTATTGTTAATATACTAGTGAAAAGAAAGAGTCTGTCCACATTCAATATTGATACATTTTTTTCAATTAGTTTAACCCTCTATTCATTGAATCTATGGGTGCACAGCTTGGAGATAGAGAGGCTGACAGACCATCCTAAACCAATATTGCCTGATTTTCCTCCTCAACTTCATCTCTTTCTGACTAGACCAACTTGAAACTGTGTTCCTCCAGGCTACTGACTCTGTAATATTTGACACTAAAAATTGCATCATTGTGGCCATAAGCATATGGGTGCCACCTAGGTAGAGAGAGACTGGAGCATTGCTGAGTGGTTGGTCTTTCAAAGTCTAGGAACTCTTGTCTATGGAGAAGCCCAGCTGGGGTCCCTGGGGGCGGGGATCAGGAGGGAAGCAGACCTCTCTCTGTGAGGTTGATTGAAGTGAACGGGCCACCGTATGCCTTTCCCAGAACGGCAAGTGTCTCCTTGTGTCCATCCTGGGTTCCCTGAGAGTTTCCTGAAAGCCCTTCCGGCTAGCCCAGTTGGGAGTGTTAACACATCGGATCCCATGCTTTAGTGAAAAATGTAAACACAGACCTGATTTTTCATTTTAAATGAAGCCAAGCATATTGCTCCCAGCAGATGCCGAGTGACTCAATCTGTCCTCTCGGCTTTGAAGAGAACTGAAGAACAACATGGTAAAATAAAGCAAACAGCACATTTATTGGTTGATAAAATGCTGTTTTAGTCTACCCTGGCATTATATGGTGATTGCTATGCAGCGAACATCTGTTATTAAATCCAGGCTTCTGTTGCCTAGATACATCGAGTCAAAAGCTGGAGCCTATGAGAAATTCATTTATGTGTCTGTTGCATGTAAGTGTCAGAGCTCGCATGATGCCTTTGTCTTCTTCCAAAAAGAATCTTTTAATATGGAATGTCTCACTTGTTAATTCGCCACTCCAGGACAGTACTGTTTTTGTTTGATTAAAATGGGTTAAAGAAACACACTAAAACCCCAGTGTTATCACAGGGACTTGGAATAATCTGCTGGTGAATTTGGGGATAAAGGTTTGTGAATTTGGAAAGAGTTTATATCCAATAACACAGCAATTCAACTCCTAGGGTCCCATCCTAAAGACACGGCAGAAATAAATACACATACAGGAAGGAGTGTGTCTAGTACAGTGTCATTTACAGACAACAGAGAAAGCAAAACATTGAAAGTTACCTGAACACATCCAAGTCAACAGCTCCAAAGGCCACAGGATTTCATAGAACATCTCTGTCCATCTCTTTTCTTAATTGACACTCTATGATCATACATATTTATGAGATAATTAATGCATATATGCAGCGCATAATGATCTATTGGATTGGGATAATTAGCATTTCCATCTCCTCATACATTTATCATCTTTTGATGTCTAGAACTTTCAAACTCCTTCCTTCTTGTTTTTATAAGACATACAATTAGTTATGGTAAGCTGTAGCCACCTTCTGACCTGGCACGGGACAGTAAGATCTATTGTCTTAATTAACCATGTTTGGATACCTGTTACCTGACCTCCCTCTATTTCCTTTCCTCAGTCCCTTTCCTAGCCTATCTATAGTGGCCACTGTTCTGCTGTATCTCAAAACAAATCAACTTTTTGAGCTTCCATGTATGAGGAACAACACCCAGCACCTGGCTTCCCACGCCCGGCTTAGTTCACTGAACATGATGTCCTCTCGTTATCACTACGTGACCACAAATAATAGGTTTTCACTGTGTCTGTGGCCAAAAATCTTCCACTGTGCCTTTCCACCACATTTTCTTTATCTAATCTCGAATTGATTGATTTTTAAGTTGTTTGCAGTGTTATGCTACCCTAGAAATGCTTCAGTAAACAACTTTGCCAGGGTCTGAATTCCTCTTTCTAATAAACTTCTAGGCATGCAATTATTGGGGCTCAGCATGGAGTATGCTTATTCACTGCATCACAAATGTGGCCCAAGGGCTCACCACATGCCAGGAGGAAACCTCTCTAAATACCGGAAGCCTCCTGGTTGATAAAGGGTTCTCATTTTCACAGAATTGTCTGGGGAAAAAGGAAAACTGGAGGAGTTGAGCAGACAGCAGTGGCATGGAGGAGACTGTAGACACGGGAGTTTCTAGGCACTGTAGTGCTGACAACAGTGATTGAGACGGAGCTCAAGAAACAGACTGACAGGAGGGACAGCTGGCTCTTGAGGGACAGAAGTGGAAGGCAGGAATCATGGGACCTGGCTGACTGAGTGCCATTTTGGAGCAAGCCAAAGCCATCTCTCTAGGAAGCCTACCCATGACCTTGGACTGTGAGCTGTCTCCCTGAACTGTGATCAAGCATGCTATGCACATTAAGGAGCTGTATGAAAAGCAAAGGCTCCTTGAGGGACAGTCATGAAAAATAAGGGTTCATCGGGGACTAGAGAAAGACAGAGCCAACTTTCCAGCTCTGTCCAAGCACTGAGAGCCTTGCCACAAACATACTCAATGAAGATCTTAAAGTAGAAGTGGATGGACCACGAGCAGATGAACTCTAGATAATATGCAGATGTTGGGTCAACAGAAACAGTAACCCAAGAATTAGCAAGGAGAACCTCAAGCAGAAGGAGACGTGGCTGAAATCTGAATACTGGGGCTAGGGGGCAGTTTTGAAACCGGCCAGAGTCAGGATAACAGCACTTGGCATGCTAGGTAGCAAGTAGTCACGAGCGTGGGAGTAGCTGAGTGGACACTAGAGCCAGGTGTGCTGTCTCTTAACCCTGTCCTCGTCCTTCTCACATTGCCCACCTCCCCACATGCAGCTTATCGTAAAGTGACAGCCACCTCAGAACAGAGCATGTTCTGATCGGGACTCAGAGCTCATGAGCCTTGTCACCTTGAGAAGCATCCGTGTCTGCCCTGGACACCAGGCAGTGACTCAGGGCAGTGGGGAGAGGCTTGAACCTAAATTCTCACCTGAACTAGCCATGTAGAGAGTAGTCCGCAGGCCACACTTGGAGAAGCAACAACGGAACATTTGCCATGGACAGCCCCAGACAGACCAGGCAATGGCTATGTGTCTTACCATCCATCGAGGTACCACAGCTGAAAAAGCCATGCGTTAACCTCATCTCCTGCCTGTGACTTGCTTCCTCTGAGAGCCTACTCCCCACGGAGAGCTACTAAAGTCTGAGCCACAGTGGAGCAAAGGCAGAGATTCTTCAAACAGCCCTGCAGGGCCTCTTGGGACCCAAAGGCTCCTTATTCCCAGCTCAGAGCCCATTGACTTGGCTTGGAGGCAGGAAGGCCTGCTGGGCTGGAGCTCAGAGTGGCTCCAAGGAATCAAAGCTACCCTTCTCCACCTTTCTCCCAGAGCCCTGTGTGTATCTTCTTTGATCCCTGCCTGGGAGAGAGGAGGCATTCCGAAAGCTCATTACTGGCTTATAGACCTAGCCCCAAAGCAGCATTTAAACACCCTGGGACAAAGAGTAGTCCTAAATGGGAAAGAATAAAAATAAAAATAAAAATAAAAATAACGACTTTTCTTGCAAGTTCATAGATGTGCCTGGTGCATTTTGCCAGGCTAGGATCTAGCCTTTTCTGCTCCAAATTTGATTCTCTGAGTCTTTAAAAAAAAAAGAAGAAGAAAAAATGCTCAATCTCCCAGCAGTTAATCACTTGGATTATTTTCTTCAGTGCCTGTTCTCTGCCTCCACCCAGTCTTCCCTTGTCTGTCCCATTGTAGATAACATGAAGCTCTTCCCAGGGACCATGGCTTCGTAGAAACTCTGCTGCAATGGGTTTCTTCTTTAGACCCATTAACAGTGCCGCCATCTCCAGCAAGTCTGGGTGATAAGAGCTCACATTAATTAGACACTGCCTGGATGCACTCTGAAGCTTAAATTAATTGGGCACAGCCTAGATGCACTTTAAATGTATCATTCAACCTAACCCTTTTAACAGTCTCATGAGGCAGGAACTGGTAATGGCTCTCATGTCCAGGTGAAGCCAGGGCATGTTTACACAGAGTTGAGATCCAAGTCGTTTGATGCTGGGAGCTAAAGGCAACCAGGCCTACGATGAGCTACGCTGAGCAGACCAGAATTTAATCTCTCTGTTGAGGTTGGATATTGACACAGACAGCCCTAAGAATAGCTGAGGCATGGAGACCTAGAGTCACATCATGCAAGGCCTGGTTGAGCTGGTTTAGCATGAAGAAAAGGGAGAGAAATGGCAAGCGTCAAGCATCAATAGAGAGAAGACATTGACATTAACTTCTGATACCTGAAGCTCTATCAAGAGGCAAAGGGATGAACTGGTCCTCTTGGGTCCAGGAATTTAAAATCCAAAGAGGTAAATTAATATCAATTTATGAGAGAAAGCTTTACTTAGAGATTGCCCAAGTAAGGAGAGTCACGCCTTGAGAAGTAGAAATGTCCCTGGAGACATCCAAGCAGATGTTTGCCACCTTCTGGTAAAGATGGAATGGAGAGGGCCCAAGCTCGAGGTACAGATAACCTCTTTGATCCTGAGAGTAGGCAATTCCTTCGTGATTCATTTGAGGCTCGGCTCAGACAGCTCTGTGCATGGTCATGAAAATGTCGGAATCTACATCTCCCTGATAACTCTCAAATTCAGCCTGGTGACTCCAGGGTGATGTTCCTTTGGTACCAAGACACAAAACTCAAGGGAACAAGTAATAGCTTTCTGTCACCATAACAAATGCCCGAGGTCATTGACTTACCCAAGTGATAAGGTTTATTTTGGCTTACAACTAGAGCCATTTTAGCTTATCTTCAGTTGGCCCTGTTGCTCTGGATGAGGTAGCCTTTCATGGAAGGCAAGACAGGAAGCAGGGAGTCCTGAGATCTCAAACCCCTTTGAGGGCATTGCCCAGGGATCTAACCAACCCCCACCCTTTCCCCTTAATCCCCACATCCCCCAATCATGTGCCATGAGAACCAAACCTTCAACCCAGGAGCCTGCCCTCACAGAGTCGCAAACACAATGATTCCTTGGTGGGCGTCTTTTCATCCAGGCAATAGGATTCACAACATATGCCAATTATTAATTTCTTAGCTGTGTTTCTGTCTCTTTCTGTGTGTCTATCTATCTGTGTCTCTCTCCCTCTCTTCCTCTCTTTCTCCCTCTTTCCCCTCCCACTCTCCTTTCTATTTTGAAATAGGTTCTCACTATGTTGCCCAGGCCAGCCTTTATCTTGCAATCCTTTGAGTCAGCTTTCTGAGTAGCTAGGATTACAGGCTTGTGCCACAGGCCCTAGGTTATTATTACAGCTCCCTTCCTTCACTTCTCTCCTCTCCTCTCGTTTACTGGCACTGGGCATTGCTCTGTTGCCCAAGCTGGCAGGGAATTCACTTGCCACCTTGAACTCACAGTTGTTGCTCTGGCTCGACTCCTGAGTTCAAGGCTGTGATTGTAGGTGTGTTCTGCCGTGCTCTGTCTGGTCACATTTTTCTATGGGCTACTTATCAAACAGACTGTGAGACACATCTGGACCCGGTGGGAATGAGCTCTGTGACTCACTCTTGAGTCACCAGTGTGGAAAGACTCTTCCTCTATGAAGTAGTCAGTGACTTTCTGGATGTGCAGCTAGAGCTCTGTAGACATGGCATTAATATTACTGAAAAGACCCTGATGTGCAATCAGGTCTAAGCCATCTCTGTTATTGAAAGAAAAAGCCAACCCTCAAGGATACACGCGTGGTGAGTGCAAACACCCATCAATGGGATGAGATATGTGGCATGCAGATGAATTGAATGGCTGGCAATGAGAATAAAAAAATGTTTTTCCTGCTCATTTGCATAGTGGTCATGAGTGGCTGCTTCTCTGAGGTCCTTCGCTAGTCTCTAAGTTGAGAGAAATGCCTTCCTTGCAAAGGCGACCATGAGAAATAGAAAAACAACAACCCTAAGCATGTGACTGAATGCAAGCTGAAGCCCAGCGCCCCTCCCTAGTTGTATCTGCTCCTTTCTCAGCATGCTGGAACTGCTTCCAAGATGCCCAAAGGTTAGTGACAACAGCTACACCAAGAGACAGTTCTGGAACACTGTTCCTCAACCCTAGACTGTTGGGATGTGGCCAATTGTAGGAATCCTGCCCTCTAAGAGACCAGCTTTGAAGCTGACAGAGGAGAGGAAGCCCAAGAGGAAAGCCAGCAGCTGAGAGCAGCCTCTTTCACCTTCCGGGCCTTGATCATGCAGTTACAGAGGCGAAGACTGCCTCCCAGGCCCGCTATGCCCCAGTTTATCAAAGTACAAAACAGCCTTTAAAGACCATTTAGTAAACAGCAAATGTATTTGACAACCGAGTTGAAGAGCTGTCAGTTCGTATGTCTTCATAACTCCTGAGAAGTTGCCTGCACGGTGAACATGAAGGTTCTCTGACCGTGGATGGAAGACTCCATGGCCAGAATGGGGAAGGAGAAGCAGAGAACAGGCTGGAGGCCAGCCACAGCAGCCTCCATGGGCTTCCCTGCACTTCCCACGCTGTGTAAGCACAGGGAAACTCAGGTGCCTACTTATCTTACACTCTCATCTCCAAGCTATTTACACACACACACACACACACACACACACACACACACAACTGTCAGCATCCAAATCCTCTCCCAGTCCACCAAATGATTTAAGGAGGATTTATCTGACCTGTGAGTTTTGAAATCTATTGTTCGAGTCACAAAATGATTCCGAGATTGGGATCTTGTGGCTCAATAACCTGAACATACTTTCTCAGTGTTCCTGAGCCTCACGTCATCCTGAGGCGGGGATGCTGCGGAGCTGCTAAGGGAGGGCAGAAGAAAGCCTCACATACTACTCTGCTGTGCTAATTAACTCTAATCCCTCAGCCCTGCGTGCTAAAGATCAATGTCCTTAATTTAATCTGGGGACATGGGTACTCAGAATGAATGTGTATATCCTTTGAGGTCACAGTGAACCACAATGGTGGTGCCAGAACCCCTGTCCCCATCTACCCAAAGACACAGTAATGATTGAGCTGGCCCAATGGGTGAAGAGAGGCTGCTTGAAGTATGGCTTTGGGGTAATTTAGAGGAGGATCTAGAATTGGGGAGAAAAGAAGTTCTGTGATATATTAGTGATGTCTGTCATGGCACTGGATCAAGGAGAGCTATCTATGAGCCATCAGTGTGTGTAACACTTCTGAGACACTGTGTTCCTTAAAAATTGGGTTATCATTTGCTGAATAGATAAATCAATAAATGAGTGAACTGTTACTTTTGTTATTTTGAGAGATGAGGTGTCAGTCTTTAAACCAGGCTGGCCTGGAACTTGCTGTATAGCCCATGATGACCTCAAACTCACAAGAATCCTACTGCCTCAACCTCCCAAGTGTTAGGATTAAGGGCACAAGCCCCCACTCTCCACTGTGAACTGTTTCTCCAAAGCTGAGCTTAGAGAAAGGTTTGGCGCAGGAAATGCTTGCTCCTTTCTTGAAGGCCAGCTTAGAGCATCAGAGATAAGGTCTGTGAGGGACCCGGGGACTAGGACTCAGAAACATTTACAGCGGCTAACTCACTCAGAAGCCTAGGAGAGTCTAGGAGTCTGGGACTAATGGTAAAGACATCTACATTTGACATTAATAACCTGCACATAGAGCATTAATACTCTGCGCATGGAACAACAGAACTGAGACTATCAGCTTGAAGAGTCTGTGTGAGGCATGATGGAGCCACCCAGGTCATAGGGTAAGGACAGTGAGCCATAGAGTCAGCTCCCAGGACTCAGTGACTGGCAGAGGGTCTCTTCTGTGACTCACAGCGCCTTCCATTCCAGCTGACTTTCAGTTTTATTTTCAGCTTTAATCAGCGAGAATAGGAAGGCCAGGTGCTGCCTTCCTTTACTCCCCAGCCTCCAGCCTCTGGAATTGCACAGGGACAGACATCCCCCTCACAACCCCCCAACGCAAGAGCTGATACCACAACAGAGCAGTCTCCTGCCGTCATGGCCATTGTCACCGTGGCTCCCTTTGTCCAGTTCTCTCAAGGCCCAGCACCGACCTCATCCTTGACTGTCATGAGCCTCTTAAGAGCCCTACAAGGTTGGTGTGTGTCAGTCCTTCCCATCGTGTAGAGGGAAGGAGACAGTCAGCTACAAATCCAGACTTCTAAACCCCTAAAGAGCAACCTGTGTGTGTGTGTGTGTGTGTGTGTGTGTGTGTGTGAGAGAGAGAGAGAGAGAGCAACCTGAGTTCAGTTCTCGCTGTCTTAGCTATGAGCCTATTCTCAGAACCCATATTGTTTCCCAGATGTGCATGTGTGTGCATGTGTGTGCGTGTGTGTGTGTGTGTGTGTGTGTGTGTCTGGTATGTGTGAGCAACCTGAGTTCAGTTCTTGCTATCTTAGCTATGAGCCTATTCTCAGAACCCATATTGTTTCCCAGATGTGAGTGTGTGTGTGTGTGGTGTGTGTCAATGCCAGGTCTCTTCTCTCTCTCTCTCTCTCTCTCTCTCTCTCTCTCTCTCTCTCTCTCTCTCTCTCTCTCCCCCACCTTGTCTTTTGAGATGGGCTCTCTCACTGAACCTGGCGCCCACTTAGTGACTGGGCTGGCTGTCCAGCAAGCCTCGGGGATCTGCCTGTCTCTGCCCTGAGTGTCTTGCCCATCTTTTCTATGGGAGCTGGGGAACTGAACTCTTGTCCTCATCCTTGCACTGCAAGCACTTTGCCAACACAATCATCTCCTCAACTCCGACTCTCTCAGTTTTCAGGCAGGCAGAGAGAGAAAGGCTGTGGTCCACTCAAGGTGAGCGGTGTTAGCGGATGAACTGTGTGTGAGACTCACAGCTTCTTGCACATTCCCTGATCTTGTCCCCCATTCATATCCGCTGGTGCCTTCCACCTCATTCCTGGTACTAGGCAGGCTCAGGCATGTCTCGATCCCTGCAGCTCCCCAGCCACATCTTCTTAAGAACTAACTCTGGGACTGTGACACACCCCCATCCTCCCAGCTCATCGCCACCTTGGTTGGAGCTGCTTAGCTCTGCTTGCTATCTTCCCCTCGCCGGCCTCGTTTCTGTCCATCACCACACCCACCACACACACCCATGCGAGCCTCCTAACCCAGACCTCAGCCCCAACACAAAGATGATTCTGTCATCACAGAAGCAGTCAGAGGGAGCAAACAGAGGGAATCAGAACTTAACTCATTCATCATGCATATCCATCCAGGCAGACGGGGCCATTCTCCATGTAACAGATGCTCACACGGGCCACTCCAATCCCTCACCATATCATGGCCATTTCTAAGTTTGGCTGTGTATCAGAGAGCTCTGCACCCCAGCCCCCCCCAAGCCAGAAGGAGTCGGTACTTCCAGATTGCTCTTACCGCTTCTTTCAAACACCTGGCCTTGACCCGGCTCTTTGAGAAGCTGTGGAGCAGAGGGATGCCTGATGTGCAGTCTCTGATATCAGGTATGTCTGCCTCAGTATCGCCCTTTCCCCTCACCACTGGGCAAGCTGAACAATGTATGTGTGTGTGTGTGTGTGCGTGGGGGCGGCAGGTTGTGCCCTCATCTATTAAGTGGAAATAATAACCACCTCGGGGATGGTCCTGAGAATATTTCTGTGAATTTAAATGGAGCAGGTGTTTGGTAGTGGTGATTCTCAGCCATTCCTCCCTGAAACTTGCTGCAGCACAGCCCACCCTCTGAAACTCATCTGCCAAGACTTCAAGAAGGCATGCTTCTGGTAGTGGACCTTGCTAGATGTTGAAGGAGGATGCCATGATGGTGGTAGTGGTGGCCCTGCTTGTGGTGGTGGTGGTGATGATGATGATGATGATGATGGAAAGAACGAGGGAAGGGAGAAGAGTTAAAAATGCAGCACCCTGGTAGTCACAGTAGTCAGAGTGGCAGTTTGTTGCAGTACAAACTGAGTTAACCTTAGAGCCGAGCGAGTGTACCAAACTTACCACCCTCTACATGATGAGCTTCATCCCTCTAGGTCTGGACCACAGGATCTCATTTTGTTCAAGACCATCGTGGGGAGTCCTCCATCATTAGCACCCAGTGCACTACCTTTGCTCGGCCATCACATCTCCTCAACTCTGGTCCTCTACCTCTCTTTCATGAAGGCCTAGAGGTTACATCAGTCCAAATGCATGCAGGCTACAACAGAGCCTCCAACCAGAGACCTTCATGGACGCTCATCTACAGCCCTCTAACTACACATGGTACTTTGTCCGGAGGTTCCAGGGGTTACCCTCTGGAAGTCTTACACTCACCAAACTCATCATTTAAAGCATCAGAAGTTGAGAGAAACACAGACAGGAAAACGACAAACATGGTACCGTGGTCGAGCCTTGATGTGGGCTCCAGTGCACTCCGGGGACCTGTTGTTTTGCCCATCAATGTGATCTCAATTGTCAGAGGTCACACCTGCAAGGGGTTAAACATTTTAGGGTCATAAAATAAAGAAGTAAATGCCATTAAGCCAAAGGCCAGGAGGGACCTGAGAAGACAACCACATATTGAGCCCTAACCTAGAATATTTTTATCTGATACACAATAGTCATTTCCCAAATGAGACACAGAGAGAGGTTATATGCGCTCACACAACTAATGCAGGACAGATTTGCCCCCTGCAGGGCCAGCATCCTTATGCTCACTACACATATTTCATAAACCCACTCCTGGGGCCTCTGAGCCCACCCTCAGGGGAGCCTCCCATTTCCATGAGGGACCATGTGCACAATTTGTAGTCTTGCAAGATTTCACATGAAGCGAGTCCCATTGCGTATGTGTGCCTGTGGGATGCTGTGCTGCAAGATTTCACATGAAGCAAGTACCACCGGGTGTGTGTGCCTTTGGGATGCTGTGCTGTTGTTTACTATGATGGAGTGAGAGGCCAGGCAGCCAAGTTACTCAGATCTGATGGGGTTAATGTCACTGAGACTCCTTGTATTTACTGGCTACTTATATATCTCTCAGGACAAAATGGCTAGCCAACACCTCTCACTTCTTCATAGGTATCATTCCTAACCCCAGAACAGGGCTAAAATGAACACGCTCTCTGAACCTATGCACCAAGAAGATGATACAGCTTGTTTTAAACATCGGACTTCCTCCTGTAGAACACTAAACGCATCCCACCACCACTGTGCCTTATCATGCTTGAGTACTTACCCGCCCTCCCCCTGCCATTAATCCCTGCATAAATTTAAGTGCTCTGAGAGCAGGGACCTTGTCCAGGTGGCTGGCAGACACATGACTCTGTTAAGTCTTGAACGTATAGCAAGCAAGGCCAAGGTTATCCCAAAAGGCACGTGGCATCAGTGAGCAGGAACACTTGATCCAGGCTAGCCCACGTGGACCGCCTCATCTATGAAATGGGAGTAGGAATAGACTCCTCGTTGGGTTGTGTGAAAGATTTGAATTGAGGTTCTGCAGACTGTTATGCATGCGTCTGGCAGGCGCCGACGTTGCAGAATTATTAATACCTCGTTCTGTGAGCTATGGGCCAACATGAGAGAAGCTTCCAACGTAATTCATGCCTTCTGCTTGCTTCCCTCCTAGTTGGGGAGATAAAAGATGCCAGTGAGAACTAAAGCAGAAAACTGAAGGCAACACGGACTACAAACAAGCTCTGTGTGTGTCAATCAACCCCGGACTGATCCATGGGAGTCTAGGAGTGTGGGTTGCCTTGGAGAAGGAGAACTGGGGTCAGGGAGGTCAAGGGAACTGTCACATTCACTACAAGTGACTTAATGTGGTCCACACGCACTTTGGCACACTGGAATTTGCCACGCATTTATTTTACTTTTTAACACAGTGTCAAGCCAGATCAGTGTGGGCAGGAGAGCTGTCCCACAGGTAAGCTGAGGAGAAGAGGGACCTGCCAGGGACATCTGGATGCTGCCTTCGACTCATCATATCCTGGAGATTACACACTTCCGAGCATGAAGCAGACACTCTCACGGGGACTCACTTCATCCCATCTCAGAAACGTTTCCCGTAAAACCTGACGTAGGTGTGCCCTGTTTCCAACGTCTAATGGACTTATCGTGAGGAAGGGACTCTTTCTAATTTACCCTGGGGAGCATGGAGGCCGGGAAACACCACCCTTCCATCTTGGTGACAACAAACTCATTCTTCACTATAATTAAAATGTCACTTTGATAAATAATTCCATCAGCCCCCTTCCACCTATGAATAGCTTCCTGCTATAATTGTTCACATTCTGCTGAATTAGAAATATTCAACAGAGAATTTAAGAGGTATTTAGGCAACAGAGATAAATCGGGTGTGTTCTCCACCCTCCCACAGTCCCTCATTAAGTGAGACTTCATCCCTGGCTGGGGTGTCCCTCCTCCCTGAGCTCTCAATCACTTACTCCCTGAGCAGAGAGTGATGGGGGCACACTGTAGAAGTGTGGACCTCTGGAGAAGGCAAGGATTTGAGGCTGCATAATTGAAGCCTCCCCTTCCCACGCATCTCCACAAAAACCACAGAGGAAACGGAAGACAATAGGAAGAAATGGCCCCAGGACTGGGCGTGTGGAACAACCCTGGAGTCCCAGGAACAGCGGAGACTGAACTGTAGAGTGACTCCAAGGCCACCTGGGACATCTTCATCAAGCCCAGTGCTAAAATGAAAACGAAAAGAGGGCTGAGATTCTAAGATGCTTGCCTAGGTTGTGAAGGCCTACTGGCCTCTCTAGACCTCGGATACATCACAGAAAGCAAGGTGGTCCTTGGAGCCCTTGAGTCAAAGTATAAATTCTGCCCAATAAGGAGACGTGTAACATCGTTTGAGAGGGGCTCCCCATCTTATGAATCAGGGATCCATGACTCCTCAGAATGAAGATAACAGCTTCAATGACATGGCTAAGAAGCCTTGAATACTCACGAGTGCCCAGCATGGTTTGAGGCACACAGTAGGAGCCCCACGTATGCCTCACTTGCTTTATTCTTGCTGGTTCTTCCTCCTTCCCAAAACGTTACACCTGTTTGGTTTCCACAAAATGCACAGAGCGGAGCACAGCATGCTGAGCACCCTGGAAGGATCACAATCCAGTCTCTGATTCAAGGAGAAAAGCTGGAAGTTAACCCTTTCCACTCTGAAGAAAGGGAACAGCCATACAGTTAAAACAGGAACACTTCACAGTCAGAGAGTTGTGGTTCAAAGACAGCTTGCTCCTCAGACATAATGACTGTTGCCATGACTACGTGTGCTAACCCTTAGCTAACGTTCACATCGAAAGTGTCCTGAATCTTGTGTAAAGCACGGTCAGGTACCACACCACCATGGGGGGTCGACCTGCATGCACACCTGGTTCAATCTAACTTAGTCAGCCCTAGTCTTCAACTGTTCCTTCATAACATATATGAGTCAGGAATACTTGAAAGACTCTAAAGTCCACCCCTAGACCAGTCTCTTCCAAAAGGCCCTGAGGGCCAGGTGTTCATGGCAGTGACCAACGGTGGGCTGGGCTGGGGCTGAGAACTGGAGGACTGGGGGGCCAGGGCAGCTGTGAGGATGGGAGGAAGGACAATCCGCAGAGGAGGGAGGTGTATTAGAAACAGTTGAATTCCTGCTTGGAAGTGGAGTGCACAGGAAGCCCACACACACACACACACACACACACACACACAGATCACATGGCCTGTGACAGACTGGAGTTTATAGGCTTTAGAAGTGAGAAGAAGGACGTTTGTGATGCAGTAGTATTACCTACTCCATTACTGCAACAATCCCATAGGACATTTGTATTCCATTTTGCAGAAGGGCAACCTGAGGCTTACAGATAAAAGAGAATGTTGCCAAGATGACACTGCTAACACATCACTGGGTTTGAACAAGTCCTTTCATTCCAAAGGGACCAGGCTCTTCTCAGCAGCTCTGCTGGTGCTGTCTATACAAGTTTGCACCGTGGAATTAGACAATCCGTCTGACATGCCGGCCTGTCCCCTGACCTTAGAGAAGGTACGGTCCTGAGGATGAGTGGAAGGGGTACTGCAGTAGCCAGCTTCATCTGGGTCCTTTCAGTGCCTGGGCTGCATACAGTCAATGCCAAGTTACTGCAGGCTCCCTTCCAGGACTGGATGAACTGACCCAGAGGCTGCTCCTGGGATCCATGGGTTCTGTGCACAGGATAAGGAGGCAGCATGCAAAGGCCTTATTCATTCTCTTATGCACAGCAAGGAGCCAGTGATCCACACCATTTGTTGTAGACGATTAGAATGCCCTCTGACCCACTTCAGGACGTCATGCATGGTCATCTGTGCATGTGAGTGTCTGAACACACCAATGTGCTATGCCTTGCCTAAGCACACTAATTGAAAAGAGTGCAGACATGGGGAGGGGTCCTGTTGCAGTTTTCAGATGCCTCCTGGACCAAGGGTCAGGGGAGAAACCCCCATGTTAGAGACTCAAGTCAAACTGAGCACTGCTTAAGGGACATGGTGGCTTGAATAGATATGGCCCTCTAGACTCAATGCTTGGCCCATAGGGACAATGTAGGAGGTGTGGCTTTATTGGAGGAAGTGTGTCACTGTAGGGGAGGGGACTTTGAGGTCTTACATATGCTCAAGTTATGCCTAGTGTAAACACTGTCTCCTCCTTCCTGCCTGAGGATCCAGACTTAGAACTCTCAGCTCCTTCCCCAGGACCGTGTCTGCCTGGATGCTGCCATGCTTCCCACCATGAGGATAAGGGACTAAACCTCTGAAACTGTACCAGCCAGCTGCCAGTGAAATGTTTTTCCTTTATAAGAGTTGCCTTGGTGGTGGTGTCCTTCACAGCAAAGAAACTGTAATTAAGGCCGGATTTGATACAGTAGTCTACAAGCAAAGTATAGTCCCAACCAGGACTCCAGCCTGAGCTCCACTCAAGGGTGGGGAGAAAACCCCACAGGGAAGCAGCGTCCTGGCTTCACAGGAGGAGCTGGGAGTATTGTCCTCCCAGTACGGAGTCTTGGCCAACAGCAAGCCCATAGTAGGACAACCAGCCAGCGGAGCACTTCTCCTGCCTCAGAACCCTGCAGCATAGGGCCTGAATAACCAGTGATGTTCTTGGGTGGGGGGTATAGCTGGAGCTGAGATCAGGTCTAAAATGAATACAGGAGATACTGTGCTAATAGCAAATGGGGGGGGGTGCCTCCCAAAGAACTCTTCAGTCAGTAAGAGTGGATGGCAGCATCCAAGTCAAGGATCAGAGCTTCAGGGAAGCATGTGGCCAAGCAGGAGAAAGGGAGTGGTAGTGAGCTCATGCCGCTGGACACTTGCTGTGCACCATGTTGTGTGTACCGTACGCATCCAATTCTCTCAGCTATGCAAGTTTCAAGGGAAAACTGCAGGCTGGGAGATTTAAGGAGCATAAATCTCATATAGCAGCTGAAAGAAAAAGCCAGGGTTTGAGTCCAGCTGAGCCAACATCTCCTAAACACTGGTCGGCCCTGCCTCTATTGAGGACAAGTCCAAGGTTATCATTTGCCCCCCACCCCAAGTTGCGTGACTTCTTCAGCCCTGTTTAAAGTCTAGGTGCAGGACAGTCCCTTGCAGCAGTAACAATCCGGGCTCAGACCAAGGCAGAGTGGCAAATGGGGACAGTGACTCTCTGATGGTGGTCTCCTAGAGAGAGAGGAGCTGTCCCTACTGCGGGTTGACCTTTGACCCAGTCATCCTGCAGTCAACACTGCTAAGCGGTGTTCATCATCATCTGCAGAAATTCTTCCCCTGACACCAGCCCACCTCTCCACTCCTCTCGCAGGAAAGACAACCACGGATTTTTGAAATGAGAACAATCTGGAAGATAAACGTATTCATGAGCCCATAAATGGGCCATGAATCACTGGCCCCAATTACTGCCTTCACTCCTGACAGGATGAAATCCCCCTAGCACGTTCTTCCTGTCAGGGAGACACGAGAGGCGAGGGCTCAGGCCACAGATAACATCATTATTCCACAGCAGGCTGGTTTCCTTGTTCCCAAGCTGCTTCTACTTCATTTGAAGTTCACTCCTAATGCTGGAGACAGGTTGGGGCCGGGGGAGAAAATAAGAAACAAAAGGAAATAAGAAGGGGGAAAAAAAAAAGAAACCTTTATGCCAAGAAGTAAAGAAACAAGATAAACACACTAAATCTGATTTCAAAAAACTATTTGAAAACTCTGTCCAGAATCACCTGGGATACCCTGGCATCCACACGAGTCTTCATCATCGACGCCAGCCCGCCGATGCGCGCGCACCCACTCCTGCCTCCCGGTGACTTGTTTAGAAGTACTTCAAATCGGAACAAATCACAGCCAAACTACAGCCTCCCCATCTCTAGCCCTTCAATCACTCCTAATCAGACCGTGTATTTTAGCAACAGAATCTTCCCTAGCTGACGAGCTCATTCATCTGCCTTCTGCCAGCTCGACGCCCTCTGCATGGAAGATGAGGGGAAGCCACCTGCTTCTGAGGCAGCCCCCGGGGAAGCTGAGAAGAGAGGAGAACCACAGCCCTCCCCTGCCCAGTACAGTGCCCGGCACTAACAGGAGGGAATCCAGAGCGGCAGGAGGCTGAGGAGAGGGTATGTGTTGTGGCTCACTGCTGCGTGCCGCAGTTGATGAACACCTATCTGGCACAGGTGCCGACCCACAGTCTCTGAGTTCAGATTCTCTCCCTCACATTCTAGACATGTGACCCCAGACGATTGACCCAGCCTTGGGGGTTCATGCCCTCCAAAAGAGAGCACATGGAAGATGTGAGGGCCCAGAGAGGGGACGACCTGGCTGGGAGCTCTCACTGCAGCCCATATAGACAGATCATATCACCTTTCCCAAGCCTTGTTTTTTTCTAACCTGTAAAATGGAAATAAGAGTATATAGCCTCTCTCATGAGACTGTATGAGGATCAAAAGAATAAGAAAGGTGGACACACCTAGATTTTACACTCGGGACTTACATGTCATTTCAGCATTGGCATTCTTCTGTAACTGTACCTCGAGCTCTATAATCAGTCACACAAACCTGGTACATCTCAGACACAGGCTGTGGCCACCACCTGCTACTGTCCCAAGTCCCACCCATGATCAAAGACACCTGCAGGAAAGACAAGCTCAAGAGACTTGGAAGTAAAGACTCAAGAGGAGCTGCTTGCAGAAGTAGGGATTCTGCTCCAGCTAAGAGAACCTGGAGATGCCCCAGGAGGCCCCCACCATGCTCTGCCTAGGGCCACTGGGCACAGTCACTCTGCCAGCCTTTGTTGGAGGAGGAAGTTCTTGCAAGCTGAAACTGGAAGAGGGAGGGAAACAGCCCTAAGGAGCACCACTGGGTGTGCTCCCTCTGTTACCCTCCCTCCCTGTGAGCATATGAGGCAAAAGCAAAGGAGAGACAGATGGAGAGCAGAAAGATGAAGAAGCACCAGCTATGCATAGGCTGTCTGCGGTTCCCAAAGGATGCCCAGGCTCCGAGGGTCACCAGTGTCTCTTAACTACAGCCAGAGGTGAAAAAGACCAGTAGCCAGGCAGAGCTAGGTCCCCTCCTTCCCCTACGACATTTCTGTTCTGGATATTTGCTAAACACTCAGAGATAGAAAAAATATCGAAAACAACCATGGGCAAGAACCAGGCATACAGCAAGCGCTCGATTATTGCTAGTGGTCATATTCCCTAGAACTTCTTGCATCTGTCTTTACACCAGCTCTTTGCCCAGATGCTAAACAGACCCTTCCTCCCCAGGACCACTGCCAACGCTTTTGCCTTAAACAGCAAACCTTTCCATCGTTGGAGGCAATCAAGTAGAGCCTCCCTGGCCGTAGGTGAGAGAGAAGACCGAGAACAGCTCAGGGGTGTCCCTCCAGCAGATTCCATGCTGCTTTCCCTTCTATGGTGTGGATGTGTGGTGGTTTGGGGAGATGAGTGGGCACAGGAGGAGCTGGAGGTCCACGGAGGCCAAGCCGCTCTGGTCCTCTCCATCATGGCCAGAATGAGAACACGGGGTTTCATCAGACACAGACTTAGCACATGAGCACGCATCAGCACGCGCCTGTCTCATGAGCTGTCTACCCTTTCCACTACCCACTCTGTGCAGGAAAAAAATGAAAGCTCTTTAGCTCGGTTTGTTGGGTCCTCGGGAATCCTAGGCTAACCTTCATTGAGAATGTATTGTGTGCCATAAATGTTACAGGATCCAGATCATGCCTACCCAGCAATGTACATTTTCTCATTGTCACCACTGTAGACGAAGGGACCGAGGCCCAGAGAGGCCAGTCAGCGTGCTTGGGGCCACACAATTAGCTAGTGTTAGAACTAGGACTTGAACTCTGGAGAGTTAGCTCTTGACTGCAGACTGCATTTACTTTGGTCCCGAATGAGGCCTCTCCACCCACACCTTATGCTGCTCACCATCTGAAATTTGAGGGCAAATTCTGTGAAGAGTAACTTGTGTCTTCTTGAATGCACTGCATGCTGGGTTTTGTTTCAGGGCCTTGACACATAACTGTTCTTCCTTCTTTTTCCTTTTTTAGATGTTGGGGCTTGTTTAGTTAGTTGATTTGTTAAGTTTTCCAACCCAAATCCTTTAAGATCCAGCTGTAATTTCCCCTACCCCTTTAGCACCTTTAGCACCCACAACCCAATAGACCAAGTTAGCAACTCATCCATGCTGCACCAGGCTCCCAGCCCCTGGACAGACAGGTGTGGCCCAGCACACTGCACCAGAACTTCTCTCTTATGTCACAGTCACTGCAGTCTGCCAAGGGCCCAGCTTAGTGACTTGCATTCAACAGACACTTACTGTTTCAGGAGAAGGTCAGAAAATAGGTAGAGCCTACACTTTGAATCTCCAAGGGCCTGGATTCAAGTCTCACCCCAACCATTTGGTAGCTGTGAGAGCCTGAGACGATAATCTGAGGTTCAAAGCATTCCTTCCTCCCACACGTTGCAAATTCTTATTAAACAGTACACTCTTCAGGGCCGCTGATGGCTGGGTGAGATAGAAACCATGCAGTGATGAGCAATCCAGGATGCGGCAGGCAGCCAGTCAATGCTGGAAACAGGTCCCCTCAGAATCCCGCTCTTGATGAGATGGTTCCAATCCAAGATCTCCATTCGCCAGCTATATGACCTCTGACACGTGGCTCCATCCCTCAGCTCAATTCTTTATCTACAAAACAGGTTTGCCTTGTTCTTACATTCAGTTAGAATGCAAAACAATGGGTTTTATTATAGTTATCAAGAAATTCTCATACACGTGTGTCATTGTGAATTGCTTGTATTTATCATGTCCCAAGCCTCTCTTATTCCTCTCCCTCCCCTGCTGGGCCTCTTCCTCTCCACAAATAGTTCTCTTTCTCTTGTGCAAGACTGGCTTATTGATCTATAGATGATAGATAGATAGATAGATTGATTGATAGATGGATGATAGATGAATATAAAGGATAGATAGATATCCAGATAGCTTCCAGATGTAAGAGTCAGCATTCCATTATTGCCTTCCCTACTCCAATCGCCTTCTCTTGTTTTCTCTTCTCTCTCTCTCTCTCTCTCTCTCTCTCTCTCTCTCTGGCTTTTCCTTCTGCACATAGTCCACCTATCTACTTTCACGTCCTATGTGCACATTTTTCTTACTACTTTAAAGATAACAGAGATTTATGTAAGTTGTTGAAAATAGACTTTAATTATCCTCACCACACATAACGTGCAAACTGTGAATCATGTACACTAACCAAGCTGGTACTGCATACATACATTCAAGCGATGTGATGGTTATTATAACATATGCAAGCTTTATCTGCCAATCAAGAGATAATTTTAAAAGGTTACAAGGATTCTAAAGAGCGCAAAGCTGATTGATTCCAGACACGCTGTAGGTCATGCATAAAGCCCTGCCCCTGCACTCTGCAGATGTGCCTGTCCATGTGCCTAGGTTGACTCTGGCTGCACTGTCTTCTACACACACCAGCTCTCAACCCTGGGCTAATGGGGCACATGGCAGGGAAGGCTGGAAGTCACAGCCATGTGGAGGATAATATGGCTTCACAAAAATAACATTTGGAAGTAATTATGGGTGCACTGGATCAGAAACACGGTCAGCTGCCAGACCTCCCCAGAGACAGTGGCAGGGGACGGGGGAAGCCAAGGGGGACCTTGTCTGGAAGCCAGCCTGAAATAGCCACAAAATGCTGTTCCCACAGTCAGGGCTGACACTCTTGGGCCCTGTCTTCAGACGGGGCTCTTCGTCCCCTCTGGGCTTCTTGTAGGCTTCATTCCCAGTAGGGACACTGCTCGTATTAAAATGGCAAATGAGGTGGAAGTAGGAGAAGGAATGAAATCTGAGGGCAGATGGGGGCAGAAACGATAAATACTTGAGGAGAAAGCAGAATAGGGAGCCCCTGCATCTCTTACACAGAATCTCCCTGGCTATAGGACAAGGCCACTGGGATATGAGCTTTGCCTTACAACAAAGTGATGGTGCCTCAGGAAGGACATATCAGTGACACCTGAGACCAAGGCAGAGGAGTGCCCCATCTGGAGTCTGTCCTGGGATTTGTCCCTGGCAGAGGGCAATGGAGTGGGCTGCTATCCAGCCTCAGTTGCTACCTAAAGGAGTGAGCTGAGGCCCAAAGCAGGCAGTCACCAGGTTCATCTGACCTCTTGCAAGAGTGAGGATGCAGGAGGCTGCATGTGTGTGCATCACAGTGTGTGCGTGCGCGCGTGTGTGTGTGTGTGTGTGTGTGTGTGTGTGTGTGTGTGTGTGTGTGTGTGTGACAGAGGTCCCAGGAGCCCAGAAGCCCCATTACCATCACATGCAGGTGCTCTACAGGTGTCTTTGGTTTATATAGCCATGTGAACAGAAGACCTGCCATTTTTCTTTGCTTTTAGCCAGTAAGCTATACTCAGGCATTGATCCAGGCTCACAGCAGCAGTCCACCCCACAATGTCCCTCAGCAACAAGAGGACTTTCCGACCAGCATCCAGTCCCAGAGCCTCTGGTCATGGAGGGAGGACAGGCAAACCCCAGGGTGTGGGCAGGAGAGTGATGAATGTTGGATGCTGGTGAACCCTGGCTGGGTTCCTGGATGCAGCGGATTCCCAATAAGCAGCACTTTGGAGGTTTGTCGTTGGAAGGGATCTTTTAGGTTGAGCATCCACCCATCTGCTCTCTCGGCTTTGTTGTTTGGAATGAGAGATAGGACACTTTCAAAGGGCCGCAGCAGCGATGTGGGTTTCTCTTATTTCCATTCGGTGACTCTCACGCATTGCTAAGAGTAAGCCTGGCAACCAAGGCCACGTTGTCCCTAAACCCAGGGTGGCATCACACTTGGAATGCCCAGTGACTACAGTCACACATGCACTGCTCCTCAGTGAGAGGCCTCACCACGGAGTCCTTGTTGTCCTTACCACCCTGTAGTCAGCAAATGGGTCCCAGTATGACCCGACCCACCAAGGAAAAGGACTCTCTCTAGGCATGGAGCTGGATGCTGGTTCTGGAGTGTGAGTTCTAGCCTTCTTATCCCAAAGCCAGTGGCCCTGAGGTTCTACACTAAGCCCCGGGACCAATGAGCCCATGGCCTCCAGTCCTGTAGTGAGCCAGTCAGATGGCATGAGAGTGTGGTATATCCAGTACTCCACAGTCAACTCTCACCCTGGCCACAGTCAACTCCAGGCTGAAGCTCGTAGAAGAGGGAGTAATACAAAAGAAGTCTGGTTCTTCCTATGCCAGACCTGCTCTAGGCCACTCTTCCATTGAATCATGTGCACATGAGGCTCTTTGATAAGGACCAAATCCCCTCTTGTTGCTTGGCAACATGGCTTACAAGTCAAAGCAGGGAAGTAATTTACAGGAATTCAAAGTGTCACTGGAGGTTCTGCTGAGCAGAATTGGTACAAAAAAAGCAGCCCCCCCATGGGCTACATCATGCCTCTGGTGGCCAGGGCTGCTGAAGGGACAGCTTCCACTTGCTTTACCTGGGAGTTGGGGGCCTTGAGTTCAGGCTCAGTGATGGTTTCACACAGAGTCTCTACTATGGAACAAGCCCTGTGGTAGGAGCCAGGGACACGATGATACATCTAACAGGTGTCAACTCGGGGCACACCAAACTCACAGGGACAGGCACCTCATAGGGTCATAACAGGACAGAATGTTCGTGGGGCGGAGTGGACATCAGGGCAGAGATGTGCCTGAGGCATGTGAGGGCAGAGGTCATGCAGGTGATGACTAGCCAGACAGAAGGGAAAGAGGGTATCAGGAGAGGGGCAACTCGGGAAATTTGTTGGGAACAGTCCTAGCTGGTGCTGAGGGTAAGTGGAGGCTCCGACCAGCACCACTCTCTCTGGCCTTGAATGCCCAGACTCTGGGCTTAGGGATGTGGTCATGCAAGGTATCCACCAAGAAGAACAGGTGAGAGTAGCGAAACACTGTACCGTTGGAGGGGACATTGGCAGAGATGGAAACAAGAAGCTAATTGGAAAACTACCAAAGAGAACAATTAAAGGAAGAGATGGTGGTTGGAAGAGAGATGGGGAGTAAAGGTCACATTCAACAGGGCACTGTGTTGTGCTAGAATGAGGGCAGGCAACGGCGCAGGTGTCTGCTGTGACCAACAGGGGGCGCCATCTGCTCAGATAGGGAGGTGGGAAGGGCACGTCCAAGTCTAGAAGGAATTCCTGCCAGTAACAGCCCCCCTACCCGACCCCCCAGCTTCACAGAGTTCGTGGGGTGGATTGACTCATGGCATTTAGTGAAAATGGACTCAAGGTCATCTTAGCCTGAGCTAATGGCAAGGCCCGTAATGTACCAACGCATAGGCCAGAGTATAATGTCCATGGAGGGGATCAGGAAAGAAAGGGCTCTGGATGCATGGAAGCCAAACAGAACAATGAAGATCCATGCTGGAGCCACACTCATCTACCTTGTGCCCATCTTATTTACACTTGTAAGGAGAAGACAGAGAACAGCTGTGAATAGCGAGGTTTTGCATGATGGTGATCCATTGATGCCATTTTGTCTCCCAAAAACTCAACGAATAAGGGGCAGCAGCCTCACACGCGCGCATGCGCAAGCGCCTTCTGGTACCTCGGGGATACTGAAGCTGATCTGGGACGCTTAGCTGCCTCTACCCCAACACACATACATTTCCTAGCTGCCCGCCTGTGTGAATTGGCTCCACAGCACCACCTAGCCAGAAGGAAGGGAATTGCACACAGCACAAGTTCCGCCTCTCTGGACTCTGAGCCACCACAGTGGTGAAGACGTCCTTGCCTAGCAAGCAAAAGAAAAGAAGCTGTTTCCTTGTCCTCAGGCATCCTCTCCTTCCTGATCACGCTTGCTTCTCCTGGCCACAGAGTCTCCTCCCCATCTCCTGCTCAGCTAGCCACTGGGCAGAATGTCTACCCAGCCTGAAGGCACGGTGCTGTGAAGAAAGGTTCAGCATCACAGGAAAACCTGGGTTTCATTTGAAGCTGTTGGTGGGCAGCATTGGATGGACCCAACACTGAGTTCTCCCGTGGTCGAATGGGGATGCGCCTGTGCCATAGCACTGGCCTTCAGCCCGCAGCTCACCCTCTGTTCTCTGCCTTTTCTCCAGCCCTGGGTTCTGCTTATCCAAGCCCACATATCCTCAGTGAGAGCTGGCACAGAAGGCTTCCTGTGTTTACCCTTCCCCGGGAGCTTTTAGCCTCTGCTCCCACCTCATCAGATTTTCCAGTTGCAGCTTCTGTGAGAGGCAGAGACACTCTGCCACCCAGCCCACCATTGTGTCCCATTGTAATAAAATACACATGACCAAATGAGTTCATCTCATGCCGAGGGTCCATGATTCACAGTCTTCTGTGTGTCTGACTGTGATGCGGCAAAGTGGAACCTCCCTGTCATCTGCTTGGGAGATGCCTTGGAGCAGCATGTCTGCATCTCACCAGGTCTCAACACTTGAAGAGAAAGTGGGTTCTGTGCTGGAGGGTTTTGCACCGCTGTAGGCTGGTTTAAGAGTCCTGGGTAGATTTAGGGAGGCTGGGCAAGGCAAGGACACTTGGTAAGAGTATATTGAATGTATTTTCAACCTGTGATTTTTCAATCTTCAATGGTTTATTGGGCTATCATCTTACTGTAAATCAAAGGACATGTGTGGTTTAAATGTCGGTTGCAGTGGCGTTAATGACACCCTGTGTCCCCTGATCACTGCCATGACCCACTTCCAGGACTTCATCTCCTTGAAAGGAAGCCCTGTTCCCAGGAAGCAGTCACCCCCTTCCTTCCCCAGCCTCTGCTCTCTGTCTTTGTGAATTTGCCTGCTCTTGAGGGTTCATGGAATCACATATCATGTGTCTTCTGTGTCCAGTTCTTTTCCCTTACCATTATGTATTCACAGTTGCCCCATTGTGTGGCATATGAATGAACAAATGAATGAATGACTGAATAACACCCCAATGTATAGACATATATGTTTCTTATCCATCAAATAATAGGCATTTGAATTGCTTTTATCTTTTGATGATTGTACATAATTCTGCTATACACATTTATAGTCGTGTTTTTGTTTAATATATCTGCGGTTCTTTGGGTGAAAATCTAGAAATGGAGCTGCTGGCCATATGGTAATGCTATGTCTAACTTAACGACGACCTGTTGGGCTGTTTTCCACAATAGCTGGGCCATCTTGGATGCCTGCCAGGAGAGTATGAATATCCCTCCATAGCAAGAATGCTTGGGTTTTCATGGCCCCTGTAAGTCGTGTGATACACAGCTAATTCTTGTTTGGCATAACCAGGTAGTGAGCTCTTTGTAATCTGTAAAATAAAATGATTGACAGCTTTCGTTGACCAATCAGCTTGGGTAGAGAACAGGAGAGTGGGAGGAGCCTACATTTCCACGACCCAGAACGTAGCCATTTCAATGTTCCGCTCGTTCTGGGCTCCAGGCTGGGCAGAGAGAGAAGGCAGGGCTTGGGCTTGGCAAGCCATGTGGCATGCCTCGTGTACACACATGGCCTCACTTAGTCCTCATCACAGCACTTAGCGAAATTAATAGTTCCTCCTGCCAGCCAGCAATGAGGCCACATTTGCTGCAGCAGCCCCGGCCTCCTTGGCTCATCTGCCCACCTCTTTGCGGCACTCAGCCATGAATGCTGCCGCGTCAGCTGTTTCAACTTCCTGCGACTCCCTTCCCTCCACCAAAGCATTACTGTCCAAGAAACTGCTCCTTCCCTCAACACAAGTACCTGGACTGGGCCGAGTGCCCATGGCAGCCATATGCTGCCACAGTCTGGGCTCTGATTCTTCCCTTCCCAGATGCGTCTATGATCTCCCTTCCTCCAGCCCCCACTCCAGAAACGGCCTGGGATCTTCTTGCCGGGGCTCCTGAGAGAACCACGTGGGCTCCCTAGCATACCCAATAAGACCGAATTCCTCCCTACCCCCACAAGAGTCTCCAAGAATCACCTGTCTGCCTCATCTCCATTGGTCCCCAATGGCAAGGGGGACTGGGCTGTGTTCAGGGTCCATTTATCAGCCACGCCTGCTCAGCTATTGCGCCCCAACTTTCTGATGTTGGAATGGGAGAGTGTCCACAGATTCTATGTCATAGCTTAGTCAGCAGGTACCCATTTACTCAGTCTAAGCTTGTTCACATGAGCAATACATACAATATGACCACTTATGGAGTGGGGCAAGCAGCCAACTAGGGATGGTCAGTAGCCCACCTGTCTTGGGACGGATCTCCATCCTGGATCAGTGAGAGACAGAGGCTAGAGATGAGGCTGGGTTTCTTTGAACTAACATGTACATTTTAGTCTTCTGATATAACAACCGAGCCCAGCCTCTGACTGGCTCCAAGCCAAGGGAGATCTTTTGTTTACCAAATACACTGTTTAACTTAAGGTGACCTTGTAGGAACTGGCCAGGGACCTATATAGTTGGAGAGAAGGCATGGGGAGGTAAAATGAGGGTCTCCAGGAAGAGCTCGGACAGAGGTCCCTAGTGAGAAGGCTTCCAGCTATACACCATCAGCAAGGGTATCCACCCTCCCCTCCCCAAGGAGCTTGGTCTCCGCTTGCCAAGGCTGTTAGAAAGGAGGGTGCTTATTGCTGCATTCATCTCCTCTGATGCCTAGAACCGGTTACCACTGAGCCAGTGTTTAAAACAACAGTTCACCCAGCTGTCCCCACAGCTGGAAGTCCTCATGGGTGTCGCTGGACTGAAGTCTCAGCATCTGCAGATTTTCACTTCCTTTTGAAGCCACCAGCTGCTGGGGACTTGCGTCCTGGCTTCCTCCAGTGTCTGATGTCTGCCAGCTTCCCTTGACTTGTGGTCATGCCACAGTGATGGTGCCTGTTTCTGTAGTCATGGGGACTTCTCTCTGTCTCCATCTCCTTTGGCCTCCCCCTTACAAGGACCCTTCTTCTTACCTGTAGGGATCATCTGAACAATCTTAAATAATCTCTCATCTTAATCCCATCTGCAAAGTCCTAGCTACTTAATGTTCTGTAAGGCAACTGCGGATCAGGACCTGGTACCTTTCAGACCATGGTTTAGCCCATTATAGGGGAGATGTAATGAGAGAAGATAAGTGAGCAGAGAGACCAGGCTGTCCAGAGGACTGTATCGGGCTCAGGCCACATTCAGTATCATACCAGTACCGGCAAACAACAGAGCTGGGACAGCCCCGGTCTCTTGGTCCAAGCTAGAGCTCCCTCCACAATAACACACACTCCCAGCCTGTTTTGTTGGCCTTCTGTGGTAGTGGCCTATGGTGTAAACCAGCTGTTCCAGCTGTTTCATCTGGATACTTCTGGGACTTTCTACCCCAAGGCTTGAGGCATAATGAGTGAAATGTCAATCTATTTTGTGTGTTGCTATGACAGAATATCTGATATGGGGTGTAGTATTAAAAGGGAGGGTTACATGGCTCCCAGTCTAGTAATATATCTGTTCAGAAATATTACACAAGGGAGCATTACCATGTGGTAGAGAACCCTGGCTGATGTCACATGGTGGATGTCAACACATGGGGGCATATGTACCAGAGATCACTTGATAGAAGAAGAAAGAGAAACTGAGAAAGCCAAGCATCTTGGGGGAGTGGGCTAGGTCTCCATGATCTCATTGGTTGCTAGTCCAGTCTTGGGAAGCCTAACCCAGTCTCATGAAGTGGAATTAATCTCTTCTGCAGGTACCCCCCTAGGCCTACCTCTTCACATTGCCCAACTGAGGCATGAAGGCCTAGCATACGTTTTTGGGGGTACAAACTATATCTGACTCACAGTAAGATGTAAGGACAGAAACAAGATTGGCAAGGGCTAGGAAGAAGCAGAAAAAATAGCAACTTGAAGGTAGGGCGGTGGTGGCACGCGACTTTAATCCCAGCAATTAGGAGGCAGAGGCAGGCAGATCTCAGTAAATTCAAGGCTAGCCTGGTCTATTAAAGTCCAGGATAGCCAGAGATACACAGAGCAACCCTGTCTCAAAAGCTCAAAAAACAACTTGGGAAAGCTGCATGGATCCCTCTGAAGGGGCACCTCACCACCCAGACCGAAGATCAGCCAGGGGTCACTGAGTTGTGTGCTATAAGAAGGGAGATGAAGTCCACTGGCATAGTTGTGTGATCTCAGAAACTTACTGTGCTTCTCTGAGCCTCAGTTTACCCACCCATAAGATGGGAAGAACTCTTCCCCCTGCTTCACTGACAGTGAGGTGGGATTAGAATACAGACCAAACTGGTATGGGGGATATTTTTGCTCTGAGAAATGATGGCTTCGGTTAGGTTGTTCGTGCCAGCCTCTGACCTAAACTTGCCCCCACTGAAGGACGCTGATACATTCAAGATATGTGCGAGCCTAGGTAAGGAAGCTCCTCTGTCTGCCTGGCTTTTATATTTTACATCCCTAGCTCCCCATCCACATGAAGATGACTGTCTCTGCCTGTGCAGTGGCCATGTCATGGGGTATCCTGGGGCTCCCCACAATGCCGCGCTCTGGGCAGGAGAAGGTTGTTCACTGTCGTGCACCTTGCTGTTTGCTGCATTGCCTGTTGAATCTGATACAGCACGGACTGGAAGAGAAAGCTGTCTTCCCCACCGTGGCTTCTCGACCCACACAGCGAGAAAGGGCTTTCTCTCCTCCAATCACGTGATCAGTGAACGAGCAGCAGAAACAGCATGAGACTGTTTGTTTATTCTCTGCTTGCTCACAGGACCTGAGCTGCCTGTTGCAGACACAGGGCAGGCCTGTCACTGAATGGCTATCTAAACAAACCTCAGAGGGCTGCAGAGCAGGCACTCGCCCTTCAGGTTGGCGTTAGACCTCACCTATGCAAAGAATGGTTAGATTGGTACCCTGTGTCATCGTCATCAGAACTAAGGCACTCGGCTACTTGCTGGACTTCAAGTCCTTTCCGTGCAGTTTCACCGATATGGGAATGACATGTTTGCTTTTAAGTCATAGCTTCTTTTTATTTAAATGAGAAAAATTCGACAGCAAAAAGAAACCATGCTGTGAGCTCTCACTGAAGTGGCTTCTTAAGTGTAACTTCATAGCAGCCCCGGGCCAAGGAGCTCACAGATCTGCAAGGCAAACCTCTGCAGCAGTGCTCCTCTGGGCTGTGCTCCTCAGGAGATTCACAGTGCTCCACCAAAGAATCTGGGTGTGTGACACCACAGACAACAGCAAAACCCCGCCATTTCCTGAGATCCCTGACTGAGACAGAACTCTGCTGCTGTGTATAGCCGTCGCCATTTGGGCCATACACCTAATGTAAACATCCTCATAAACTCCAGATACTGCTTCTGGAGTTTGTCCTCTGCATAGACCTGCGTGACCCATCAAGGCACCATTTACTGAAAGTCACTCTGGGGAGGCCAAACAGCATCCTCCAGGCATAGTGTGCTGGCCCAAAGAGCAACCAGGCTGCAGAGTATTCTTAAATAGCCACTGGGAGCCAAGCTCTGCAGAGCCCATCAGACATTAATCAGTAGCCTGTGGTTATAAGCTGGGTATCGATGGCTGCAGATGAATCCTGAGCCCTGCCATGCTCACATCACCCCATCTTCCCAAGGGACAAATTCCAAACTCATGGGTGGGCTTCTGTACCAAACATCAATCCTCTTCTCCACCGTTTGTCATTGCTAGTGGTACTTGTCACCTGTGTCCACCCCCGTGAGCTGACGTCTCTAAAGTCACTCCACCCCAGGAAAGAAACCACAGAGTCCGAAGAAATAAGCCATAGAGTTGGGTGTGCTTCCAGGTCTTCTGGCTTGGCAGCTCGACTCAGTTTTACCAACCATGGCATGAAGGTCTTTGAGGTACTTTCTACAACAGCAATGTCAGCAGCTTTGCTTCCGGCAGGGGAGTCATTCTCATACCTACTGGCAGAGATGGGGTGATGGAGGAGTCAGGGGAGGGGCGAGGGCCAGATTCTGGAACAGTAACACCCAGACTTAGAGCATGGCAGTCCAGATTCCAAGACAGTTAGGTCATCCAGGCCAACTTACTGATGCTCATTCTGTGCCCAAGCCCTAGGGCATCAGTGAACAGTGGGGCTAATCTCCATAGGAAGCCCAGAGTGTGGAGAAACTGGGCAGAAGGCTTGGGTCCAGCTGCTCAGGGAAGGAAAGGTCAAAGCGTAGGACACAGTCAATGTCAGAGACATCAAAGGCCTGTATCCGGTCACCTCCCTTCTCTCCTGGAGCCTGGGGCCAAGACTGTCTCCCCTGAACCTGGCCCATATGATCTCCCAGCCTACCCCTCTTCCCTCCAGGTATAACTCCTCTGTGACCAGCAGCCGTCTAAGGAAAGAGCTGTGACTTCGAAGCTAGGCCTGGCTTCTCTACTCTATTGGCCAAAGTTAAGTCATGTGACCAAGAACAAATTCACTGAGGCTTGCAAGAGGCAAGAGGAAGCAATACACCCCACCTCGGGGTTATTAGGAAGGGTGATTCATTGAACATGTACTTGTGGGGCACAAGCCAGTTGCTGTCCCAGCTGCTATGTGGCTGAGAAAGGGGTCAGTCCAGAGAACTCGAAAACTCTGAGGTCGTCACAGACCCAGGCAGAGCAGCCACCCTGGCAGTGTACTACTTTGTCAGGTACAGAGACAAAGACCGCTACTCACAAGCTCAGGTAGTCAGGCAGATGTGGGGTCAGGGCACGGATGGACAGGGAAGGAGGAAGTTTGGAATACAGACTGTCCCTGGAAAGTATCTCATAGAGTAGGCTCCTCGCTCTTCCCCCCCTTCCCAATCTCCTACTCAGCCGCAAGCTCAGGCCTTGAGTGGCCTGGGCCAGCCAGCTTTGCCGAATGCCCACTGATCTCTCAGCAGGCTCCTGCTGGGCACAGCACAGGGAAATTAAGTGCAATTAGCAGATCTCAGCCATCACAGGCCAGAAGCACCATGCTCCCAGCCGGGTCCATTTCTGAGACTAATGGGGAGCTGGAGGGAAGATGTGTACAGCAGGCTTGACTCACACATCCCAGACTGCAGAACTGGGAGCAGGGGACAGCAAATGCATCTTCTGCACAGAACTGAAGACCTGCAGCTTCCCCCGCGAGCCCAAGGTCAGGGATGGGCCAGGTCTCTGTAGAGATCGCTCCCATTTCGCCGAGTCTGAGAAGATGGGGACAATTGGTTTAATGGAGTGGAGTGTTGTTGTCATGGCAGCAGGAGAGGAGCAGATGAG
This sequence comes from Mus pahari, assembly GCF_900095145.1. Classification (NCBI taxonomy): domain Eukaryota; kingdom Metazoa; phylum Chordata; class Mammalia; order Rodentia; family Muridae; genus Mus; species Mus pahari. The sequence continues at coordinate 2,689,090 of NC_034603.1, read as the reverse complement.
TCCCCAGTCCCAGCCTAACGATGTTAGCTTTAGCTTGCATTGAATGTGGCCTGTGTCACAACCTGATTTGCCTTTTGCTACCTCTTCTTTCAGCGTATGGGTGTGAGTTGTGTCCGGACAACTGCAAACCCATGGTTAAATGCCTCGTACTCCAAGGTTAACCAGACTGCAGGACCTGCCAAACCCCTCCCGCCCAGATGGCTGAAGGAGCACTAGCCTCTTCAGGGTCACTCTCCTCCCGGCCTGAGTCCATCCTTTCTACAAACTCCACACAGTCATGTCTCTCCTTACGGAAGACATCTTCAGAGCCACACCAACTTCTCACTTTGCTGAGGTCCCTTCTACCCTGCCCATACCTGGAAAATCCCTAGCTTACCCTGTGTCCCTCTTGCCCCAAGCCAGTTCCCATTACCCCATTATTCCCATCTCAATATGTGTCTCAGACTGGGGGCGTGAAAACCTTTTAGTTCATTTTTGAATCTCTTCTACAGAGTCATAATATTCCAGCTAATAATTAGACAAAACACTAATTATGCATTTATTTTATGTCAGGTGTGATTCAAGGACTCTCTGTGTGCTAATTTGTTTAATATCTCAACATCGCATTAAGCAGATACTATTACTGTCCCCCACTTCAGACAAGTGAGGGGGAAGCAAAGGAACAAACAGATGTGGCCAGCTGCAAGAGCCCAGCCTTGAACCCACACATGGGGGAGGACAGAAGGGAGGAACAGGGCTAGAGATGACCTTTGCTGGGTCACTGAGGTGCAGGACTTGTTTCCCTACAGCAAACCCCAGCACATCTCTCTGATAAAATAAATAATAACATTTGTAAGGTAGCCCATAGATATGTAGCAAGAAGGTTTTGTTAGATTAAGACAGAACTGAGAAGGAGATGGGAGATGGCTCAGTGGGCAAAGAACTTGTTCTGCAAGCATGGGGTTCTGCATTCAGGTCCCTGTCATTCACATAAAGGCAAGGCAGCGTGCGGTGCTCCTTTAACCCCACTGCCTAGAGGGCGGAGACAGCGGACAGCGACCAGCTGGCTGGCCCGTCTCTCCCAGGCAGTGAGCTCAAGGTTCAGTGAGATCCCTTGTCTCAAAAACATGAGATGGAGAGCAATACAGGAAGATACTCAACACTGACCTCTGGCATTCACATGTGCAGACACAAGGCAGAACACACACACGCGCATGCACACGCACACGCACACGCACACGCACATGCACACGCACGCACGCGCACACACACACGCACGCACACGCACATGCACACACGCGCACACGCACATGCACACTTGCACACAGATCTCTCTCTCACACACACACACGCACATGCATACGCACATGCACACGTGCACACAGATCTCTCTCTCTCACACACACACGCACATGCACACGCACATGCACACGTGCACAGAGATCTCTCTCTCACATACACACACACACATACACACACATACACACAAAAAAACAGATGTGTACTCCCCCAAACACACATAAAGATGCATGCACCCACACACAAACAGATGCATAGACCAACACACCACAAACAGATGCATACCCCATATACAAACATGCTTAGCCCACACACAGATGCATACCCCACATACAAGCATGCTCATCCCCCATATACAAACAGATGCGTACCACACACACACACACACACACACACACACACACACACACATAAAGGGAGGAGGAAGAAGAAGAGTAACAAATAAGTTCTGTGTAAGATTCTGAGGAGGGGGTGAGGGATATGCCTTGTGAACCCTCAGCGGGGACACTAATTACAGCTGCTGGTTCTTGGTGGCCCCAGAAAGACAACAAGCACCGTGTCTGAACAGGACATGTTCAGGAAGCTGTGCTCGTCCCGCCCACCAGGCAGATGAGTCGTGGGCTTTCTAAGCAGTCATCAAATCCCCAGAGAGCATGCTTGGGAATGTGTCCCCATGGGAAGCATAACTCATCTGGCGGGGTCACCGCAGGTGGTGGCAGGTGACTGGGAAAGCCTACACATCCTGGGAATTGCCCAAGCCAAAAGGAAGGCTGGGACCATGCAGATGGGGCCCCTGACCTCATGGACACACTGTAGAGAAGAGATGGGAACTGGACTCCATGGGTCAGCAGCGAGACTGTGGAGCCTTAACTCCCCACTGAGCATCTCATCAGCCATAATGTCCATAGGCACCTCATGTAACTGGCGTCAGACCAGTGAAGTGCACGCCGCATACTTACACTGCAAACCTTGTGTTCATTACTGCCATTCTGATCATTTTTCCTAATCCCATGCCCTGTCCTACAACCAGATATACCCTCTACTTATGCTGTGTGCCTACGTGTGCATAAACATATGAAGACTGATACTTTTCACACTCTTACTCCAGAAAGAGTCAGTGTCTCTCTGACCAGGAGGTTCTTGTCCCCACTGAATATGATGGTGGACACTGAGCCTTCAGAGAGCCGACCTCTTAGTCATCTGCCCTATTTAGATTGTAGGGGAGAAAGCGACTCATCAAGGGGAAAGGTCTTTTGTGACCTCCTCCTCCTCCTCTTCCTCCCCTTCTTCCTCCTCCTCCTCCTCCTCCAGGAAGCCTTCCATGCAGAGCTTGTCTTTCTGGCTCCATTGCATAACCTGTTCTGCTGGTCATGTCCGTGTCATGTGTGGTCTTTCTGGAAGTGTCTAAGTCCCTCAGTGGCAGGGTTTTCATCTCTGTTGGCTGTGGCTCCTTTCAGTGCTTGGTACAGTAGGTGCTTCCCAGAGGAAATCCTCTGGGCTCCAGCCTGGGCACAAAGAGTGGTGAGTTGCCCTTACCAGCAGGACACACACACACACACAGAGACAGAGACAGAGACAGACAGACAGACACACACACACACACACACACACGCTTTGTTCAGAGAACACTAAACGGTTGCATTCTGGCATGGCTCCTCCGCACCAGCACACGTTGCTTCACTGACAAGCCCATAATGACATTTTAATGGCCCGAGCTCAATTCCCAATAAATTACTTAAGTTTCTGCAATTGTGGAGCCGGCTTTTTCATTAATACTCCTGATTAATTGCCTGTCCTAGAAAAGACCCATTGCCGTCCCAGCCTGGATCGTGTGTGATCCAGGCACAGAGAATCCCAAGGGCCTGGAGTTTTCTACTAGCTTCTAAGGCATAAGGAGACTTTCCCGTCACCTGGTGCCCTCTGTCTGCTATGACAACAGAGATCGGGCTCTGAGCCCAAAGGCCATCCTTGAATCCAGACCTTGCCCTGCACATGTGAGGACCTTGAGCTGCTCTGCCTGCCTGGGGGACCTGAGTGCCCATCTGTGACCGTGCTGGGCTCCAAGTTGGCATAAGCCCTTCCGCACCACTGCACAGAGGAAGTGCCTGCCTCACAGCATCCTCCCTGGGCTTGTTACATATTCCCAAAGCTCTGAGAGCTCCCTCGGGCCTAGAAGAGACAGGAGTGAGGTGTCTGAGGACAGGGACGGAGCTGTGGAGAGCCTCAGCTCCGTGCTCAAACACGGCTCTGCCAACAGCTGAATGAGCCGTGTCCTTTTCTGAGGCTTACTCCCCAAAAGGACAATATATGTGAGCCTCAGGGTAGCTTTGGAAGCATCGCACACTCTTTACTGTCCTTTCCTTTATTTATGACACTCTCTTCAGACACGGAGGTGCTGAGGGTCAGCAGTGATGGAGGCAAGGCCTCCAAGGGGCTAAGCGTTGTAATGGTTCCAGCTGGCAGGGACGGAGAGGAGAGATGACATGTATAGGATGTCAACCGGCAGGAGCACAGGGCATGATGGGGGCTGGTAGAGGGAGCGGATCTTGACAGAGTGCCATCAGAGTATTGAGTTCTCAGACCGAAGTGACAGAGTAGACCAGGTAACAGTGGTGGAAGAGCACTGGCACGGGAATGGCAGAGGCAAGTCTCCAGCTACAGAGTGCTCCCACCACTGTGCTCCCTCCACTGCGCCCTCATTACTGTGCTCCCATCACTGTGCTCCCACCACTGTGCTCCCACCACTGTGCTCCCATCACTGTGCTCCCACCACTGTGCCCTCATTA
>NC_034603.1:2659529-2684681 GCF_900095145.1 Mus pahari | reverse complement strand
CACTGTGCTCCCACCACTGTGCCCTCATTACTGTGCTCCCATCACTGTGCTCCCACCACTGCTCCCACCATTGTGCTCCCACCACTGTGCTCCCTCCACAATTCTCCCACCATTGTGCTCCCACAACTGTGCTTCCACCAATGTGCTCCCATCACTGTGCTTGCACCATCATGCTCCCATCACTGTGGTTCCGCCACTGTGCTCTCACCACTGTGCTCTCATCACTGTTCTCCCACCAATGTGCTCCCATCACTGTGCTCCCACCACTATGTTCCCACCACTATGCTCCCACCATTGTGCTCCCACCACTGTGCTCCCATCACTGTCCTCCCACCACTGTGCTCCCATCACTGTCCTCCCACCACTGTGTTCTCACCACTGTGCTCTTATCACTGTTCTCCCACCACTATGTTCCCATCACTGTACTCCCATCACTGTGCTCCCAACACTGTGCTCCCACTACTGGCTGATTTCTTGATCTGATAATTTAAAAGTCTGAAATACTTCCAGGTGACTTTGTGTTCATATTCAGGATAAGGCAAGATGCTGCCCGCCCACACCTCCTTTCACCCACTGTGTGCTCCCCAGTACTCCTCCCAGAAGGTCTGAGTAGCGGGGCAGTCCCACCCATCTCTGTGTGAAATCAGTAAGGTCCAGTGCCCTCCGTGCAGCCTCATCTGTTGTAGATGCCCTGCCTGGTGTTCAGCAGGGCCTGTGCCTTCACACTCCCCCCGAGCCAGGCTACACCTTGCCCTGCCTGGTGTTCAGCAGGGCCTGTGCCTTCACACTCCCCCGAGCCAGGCTACACCTTGCCCTGCCTGGTGTTCAGCAGGGCCTGTGCCTTCACACTCCCCCCGAGCCAGGCTACATCTTCATCCAGCATCTTAAACCAGCCTGCTTTCTCTGGCCTCAAAGTCTTCTCCTATGCGGTTCCGTCTAATCTGTACATATTTCCATATACCTACCTGTTCATGCCACTAGATGTGTGAAATACCCTTAGACTCTACCTTTTCCGGTGTCCCATGCTGTCCAGAGACCCCCTGACTCTTTGGTCATCTATAGTGGGTTGTAGCTGTGAATCTCTTTTCTTTTTCTCTCCCTTCCTTCCTTCCTTCCTTCCTTCCTCCCTCCCTCCCTCCCTCCCTCCCTTCCTTCCTCCTTTTGAGACTAGGACTCCTGTAACCAAGCTGGTCTAGGACTCCTGGTCCTCCTAGCCCCTGTTTCTGAGTGCTGAAATTACAACCTCACACCGCCAGGCCAGGCACTGTAGCTGACTCCTATCTCTTGTGTCCATTAAGAACACAGTCCTTGAGGTCTCTAAGAAGGCCCCAGGCCTGCGTGGGTCATAGAGGGAAGACAACAAGCTGAACTAATGACTTCTAAGAATCAACCCTGCCTGGGCCACTGTTGCTACAACACTGTCCAGGAAGTAAGGGTACCACAGGCAGAAAGGTGACACAGGCAGAGCCACAAGGTCAGTGACACAGGCAGAGCCACACAGTCAGCTTCAGGGAGTTGGTCCTTCTGAGGCTAGCAAGTCGGGGACAGGGAGGGGGAGGGGAGTGGAAAAAAGACCAAGGTCAGACGCTGGCACCCCAGGCCTCCTGAACACCTTGACCCTCCGGGTGCCATCTACCCAATGGCGTGCTCATGCCCTGCTCAGGGGCCCGTATCCTCCACAGCTAATAACAGCCAGCCTCCAGATTGTGTGAGCCAGAGGGGCACCTAGCCCTTCTGGAGACAATGCTTGGCCTGACTTCTCCAAGGCCTCTGTAGAAGACCTTGTTTCCATGGGCCTATAAGCCACAAGGTCGGTAGGTTCATTAACCTATCCCAGACTCTGAGAAGTCCTGAAGGAAAGCTGTGCTAATCTTTGTGGCCCCATTCCCTAAGCGTAACCACGTGAAGAACCCTTGCTGAGCAACTTGTGGGCACACTCTAGAGAATGCAGAGTGAATCGGTTTTCTGGGCAGGGAACGGCAGGAGGAGAGGGTCTCTGCCATGTAAAGTTCTTCCTTCTTTCTTCTCTGCGTGGGCCCTAGGGAGAAAGGAAAAAGAAAGCAAAGATGCACTTGGGCCTTCGAGCATCTCCACTGGTTTCATTTACATAAGTGTCCTTGGCAATTTGTCCCAATTTGTCTCATTACAAATGGTATAAACATCCAGCACAATCACAGACAAAACAGGACCATTCAGTGCTGCCTGGTTACGAGCCCCACGGCTGCAGGGACACACACATGCAAGCTATTTCCCTGAGGACCCCAATCCCTGAGAGCGGGAGGGTTCCAGGTACCACACAGTGTCCCCATGATTCCACCACACTATGTAATCATAGAAGAGTGAGCTGTCTGCCGTGTGTTGAAGAAAAGCAAGGAAAGAAGACAGGGCGATAGGCTGGTGGCATCCTCTCCCTCGTGTCTCCTTGGCCTCCAGGGCAATGTGGCCCAGAACTGGCAGCTGAAGTTCTAATTCTAGTAATGTCACTCAGTTTATGTGATCTCAGCCCCATGCTGTCTTTTGGCTGAGCCTGTTCCCCCGTCTGTCTGACATGATGTCTGCCTTGCCTCATACTACTGAGACATTACAAAACAGTTTTACCAGAACGGAGAGGCTGTTCTTTCCCTCCTGCAGCCTCAGTACCAGACACACACAGTAGGTGCTCAATCAATAGCTGCTGACAAGGACGGATGCCAAAATTAATGAGTGATTCTGTGGGCAGTGACGATTACCTGCATCTACTCCGTCGTCAGAAACACTCATAGCTCCTCCTTCAAAGTAGAAGGCACAGCCTCTGCTACAAATCCTGTCCCAGTGCCCTGACAGGAGTAGCAGACCAGGGACAGGCTGCTGGAGGCATTTATTGCCTGGTTCTGATCATGGACCATGTAGCCAGGTAGCCAGATGCTCAAAGCCTCAGCTCCCCCATCAGAGTCCCAGCCCCACCCCTCATCCATGGCTACCAGGTGGAAAGAGCTGAGATCTCCCGGAGCCTGCAGGTCAGCCACATATCAGGACAGCTGTTAGACTAAACGCAGTGAGGTTCTGAAGAGAGCCACCAAGCTCCTAGCCAGTCGTGAGGTTGAGGGGGGTCAGCCAAGGCTGGTTCTACCTGAGAACCCAGCCAAAGGTCCTAGCGCTGAGCAGTGAATGTGTGCCGCAGCCAGCACACCAGGCGATCCTGCCGGGCTGGCTCGGAGAGATCAGGATTCCTTCGAACCTCAGTTGCTCCCCCTGTGAGTACATACCATGCATCCTCGAGTTTGCTGAGGGATCGCTGAGAAGAGTGTTGGGGTGTGGTACTGACAATATGAGAGACTTCTTACACTTTTAGCAACACACCGTTAACATTGGCTTCTGCCCTCCTTTACTTGTAAGTCTTCAAACTTCCGTGGCAGTGCCCTTATTTTATGGTCTTTCAGGGAGGAGGAATGAAGGGTCTGAGGGGGACAGAGAGGAAGGAGGGCCATGGAACAAGAAATACATCTGCAGAGGGCACAGTAACCAAGCAGCCAAATTTTTCCACAGCTTCAGCAAGGTGTCTCTGGGGCTCTGTGTATTCCTCTCTAAGATGGAGTCGACACACCCGTGTAAGCACAGGGTCGACTTCTTAGCCTGCACTGGAAGGCTATGAGGCTCTATTGGCATTGGCATCTTCTGACACCCACGCTCCCTTTCCCCATTCTACAGGAGCTGTTATGGGTGGCCCTGCCCCCAGCTCCGTGAGTAGGCTCTGGACTCTGGTGGACTGTTCTCCCTTGACATTGATCGTTACTGCGACGGGATACATTATCTAAATTGATCCAGTGAGACTTAAGCTCCAAAATCTGGCTTGTTCTTTGTGGAAAAAGCTTTCTCTTCTCTTGGAAGGCATCTCTGGAAAATAATGAAAGCTAGACTTGCTGAGAGCAAATTGCTGTTCCATGGACTATGGTGGGAAAAAATAATCACCGCAGAAGAATGCCAAGGTCCTGACCAAACTGCCCTGAAGCCTGGGCTATGCCTGAACTGCCTAGTTCCGAGAGCCAGTGAATTCTCCCTTATCATACCCAAAGCAAAAGAACGGCCAGAGAAATAAAACAAGTAACTCTTACTGACACTGAAGTCGTCAAGAATTCGACCTCCTGAGCCCATGCCCATGTCCGCTGGGAGTTTGCCACAACCTTCTGAGGATCCATTTAGACGTGCACATTCACTTGCATTTGTTGGCTCTCCAAGAAGTGTCTCCGCCCCTCTCAAGTCATTTAAAACTCAGAGGCACGGGAACATCAGCATGGACCCAGAGGACCAGCGGCCTGCACACTACTTCCTGGATCCTCTGCTCTGCCCCCTTTACCAAGTGAACTGCAATGGTGCTGGGTGAACAGACAGAGAAGGAGGCCACCAGCCACCTGGCCAGCAGCTGTGGGCTCAGCTCGTTGACCAGTGACACACTTACCCCTCTTTCCTTGTCATGAATCTCAGAGTTCACTGGACGCACACTAGGCTCCTGGTAGGCGACCCGAGGGGAAAGACAAACAAGATGGCAGCTCCTGTCCCGACTCTGTTCCTGAGCCAGGGGATTCGGGGTCTGAGTCCTGACTCCCATCCCAGATTCCCACCAAGCAGCTCTGAGCCTCCTCCAGATGTCGTCTCTCTCTGAGAGAAACCTGGACCCAAGGTTGCTCCCCACTTTTCTGCTGGGGTATCATGGGAACAGGGGAGCCCCCAAGTCATGTCCGCTCAGAGCCACTAAATGTCACCGTGTGGGGAAGCAGAGTGTTGCTAATGTGATTTAGGACTTCAGGGTGCACGCGTGCTGGATGGGGAGAGCTCTAATCTGCTGAGTGGCAACTGTTCAGGAAGAGAGGACGAGGAGCCAACCGTGGGGACTGTAGGGGCGACAGCATCAAGCCAAGAATCACTTGAGGCTGCCAGCTGGACAAGACAAGCATGATCCCCACCCCACCCCACCCCTGCCACCCAGTCATCACAAGGAATACCGCCCACCCTGACAACAGTATGGTTTCAGACTCCTGATCCCCAAGACTGGGAGTCAATGGATTTGTCAAATGGCATTTTTAAAATGGTGTTGGTTTGAGGTGTTTGATTGATTGATTGATTGATTGATTGATTGCTTAATTGGTGACGCTGAGAGTAAACTCAGGCCTCCTTGCTTTGCCTATGAGCCACACCTCCCAAGCCCAATTGTCTGTCGTTTGAAGGCTTATGGAACTTCATTTCAGCCTTGGAGTCCAGCCCACTCTTTTTCCCCTGGCCCTCTCCTCACATACAGAAGAGAGACTGAACCTTGAAACTGCTCTGAAACTGGCAGGAGGGCTAAATGAACGCTGGAGCATCGCAGCAACGATCTTCCGGACCGGGATGAGAGCGCCACCTTCTGGTGGTTTTCGGATTAACACATCAAACGCCACAGGCTCTTGGCATTAGAAAGACTCCCTCCCATCAAGGGCTCTGAGCCTGTTTACAGCTCTCCTGGATCTCTCGACTGAGGCCTAGCCAGCTTTGACTGTACACCAGTCTCAAGGGATTGACTCCTTGAAGCATGTCCCTGCCCCCACGACCCAGGTTCTAGGAACTGCGACCCTGACCAGAGATCATCCAACATTGTGCTGGGTGCTCTGTCCCTTGGTTCCTCTTGCTTTCTGGGTATGCAGCCTCCAGATACTACAGAATAGTCAAACAACTTAATAAAAACATAGGAAGTACCTATTGACAACCTATCTTAGGCTGATATTGCTTTTGTTCACACATTCAAAATATACTGGCTATCTGAGACAAGTTCTAGGTGCTGGGGACCCCGAAAGCGCTTGCGGTAGAAAGTCCCTGATTTTGTGGCACTGAGATCCCAGTGCAGGCGAACATAGCTGGAAACCATCGGCACATTCGTGAAGCAGAAGGCTGCCCACCTACCAACTGGACTATGATGACTTCATGGTCCCCTCCCTCCATCATAGCTCTTCCCCTCTGTTTCATGACCATTTTGAAGTCTCCCTGGGTTTTCAGTAACTGCAGCTGTCATTCCAAAGATAATTTGTATTTTTCAATAATACTTTCAATTTCATCTTCATCTTCATCTATACTTAAAGTGTGCACCCTGCCCTGAACTCTAGCCTGGCTTTATTCCCAGCTCCCGGGGAATGGACATCAAGGTAGGACAAGAGATGCTGCCTGACTCCCCGCTCACTCTCCCTCTCTGACCCACAGAGGGTGGCAGTTGGCAGAGCAGGCACAAGTACTGGCTTAGTTGGCACTGTGATAGCTGCCTCTGGCCAGAACAGGCTGCCTGTAGTGTTGCCCAGCACAGCGCACGGCCACCCCAGTGCTGGTCCCCGGGGCGCAGCATAGGCCCTTCTGCTGTTGGGACGCAGACAGGTGCTTTTGGCTTTCGTAAACATCTTTGCTCCCCTGCCCACCCCCCATTCCCAGAAGCTGTTTTCCTGGCTTGGCAGGAAGAACTTCTCCCCCAAAGTCCTCAGGCCTGCTCCCCTTCTGCAGTATGTACCTGGTCCCAGGAGACTGAGGACCCCTTACATTATAGATGAGAGAAGTACAGGAGGCACAGGCTCAGCCCTAACACTCACAGTCACCTGAGGCTGCTCAGTCCCTCCGTAGCTAGCTACCTAACAGGATGCATGCTCCATCCACATGGTCACATGTATCGTAAGTGTCAGGCCTATGGCCACACTGCACTTGGGCATCTCTGGCTCCCTGGATGTAGGGTGAGGTTCCTGCCTCCTCTTCAGGCATATTCTGTTCATGGGCTCCCAGCCCTGGGGCTATGACCTGGGGAAGCACTTTCCATTCAAGGAAGATGAAAATGCCAGTGTGTTCTCCACTCCTGCCATTGAGCTTCTGCTGTTCTCGCCTGGCATGTCTGGCTTTAGCCTATGGCCCTGGGACAGGGTGATGGGCATACACTGGATCCCACTTTTACTCAACATTCCTACATGCATGCAACCACTCTGCTTAGACTGCAAGGCTGCAGCTAAGAGTGGATTCTCAGAGTTGGAGCACAAGCCTGGTATTCACAAAAACCTGAGCCACCAACAGGATATAAAGCTACTATTCTCCCCTGTGCCCCTAGACCCCAAACTTTAGCTTAAGCCCCAAAGTAATAAACTGTCTGGATTTGTCTTCAATTACAATGACTTCTGAGAACACCCGGGGTCTGGAAGGCAGTGAGACATGGTGCCGCACTGGAGGAGACTAGATGGGAACTGACCACAGTGCTAAGAAGTGATACCCAAGCAGCAGGATGGCAGCCACAGCCACAGCCACAGCCACACCACCAGGATATGCATGAGCTCTGCTGCCAAGGACGAGCACAGTAGCCCAGGGTGGGGACAGACATTCCCAGCTCTGCAAACAAAGCGGCCTGAACGTGTGAGTGGTGCCTTAGTGGTTGGTATCCATAGTTGGAGCAGTCCCTCTAGGCCCTTGAGGCTGTGGTGGAGGGCACAGGAATGAGTGGGTGGGATGTGGTTGCTCTGTGGCTCCAGAAGAAATGGCTACAAACACAGCTGCCAGGCTTAGCATGACCCCATCCAGTACCCCCTGTAACCTCTGCCTCTGCAAAGTGGGGAAACTGAGGCTCTGGGCATCATACTCTGTCTGGGGATCCTCAGTTCAGGGATTGAAATTCAGTCCCATGTCCTTGGCTTTCCATGTCCTTGCCATTCTGACAGTATGCCAGCTTTCCAGTGGGGTGACCGGAAGCTAGTCCATCTTCATTCAACAACAGCCTGGGCAACCAACATCACTGCCCCAGACAGGCACCCTTGCCACCAGCTAACTCTCTAGAGCTGAGCTGCTATGGGACACGATTGGGTGGGTCAACTATTTCAAGTTGAACTTTGCAGCAAGAAATTCCATACTCCCCAGACTCAGGGACAACGCCTCTGATTAGGCGCGTCCCTGCTTTAGTCATCTATACCTGCTGTAATGGAGTCCCACCTCCTGGTATTTGTACTTATGGAAGTATATTTGGTTTGTATTTCTGACGGGTTGGGGTGTCTAAGAGCATGGTGCTGGATCTGGCAAGGAACTCTTGGTGTTTCTTAACCTCATACGGCATTATGTGAAGACACAGAGCAAGTGTCACCATCAGGTTCCTGCTCTGTTCTCATCCAGCTTTTCTTGTCATGGGAACCCCACCTTCATGACTTTCACTAACCTCAAAGGCCCTGCCTCCAAGCACCTTCAACATATGGATTTGGGAATAAGATTTCCAACATGTGAGAGTTGAGAGGTGCATCTAAACTCTAGTACTACCTGTCTAGCGGGAGGTAGGGATAGTAATGCGGGGGTCCTTGTTCCTAAGACCCCAGGGAAATTATCCTCTAGCTTCAGTTCCTAGTTGTTGTCCAGGAAGGAGGAAACACTGGATCTAGATATCCTTAGGTTGAGAAGTCTGGTTGGGCACTGCAGCATGGTAGCCACAAATATTGTATATAGTGACATTTGTGTTTGAGGGCCACTCCGGTGTCTACTGCAGAACACCTGCCTGGACTTCTGAGTATAGACGAGAACAGACTCGCCTGTCTCTTGAGTAGCCTAGCCTAGGAGGCCAGGTATTTTTCACCAGCCTCCTTTGCATGCAGTCATTCCTTGGCAGCCTCTCTTGCAGCTAGGATTTTAGAGTATGTGGAGACGTGAGAACTTAGAAGCTGGTGGCATAGAATGGAATCCTCCCTGGGGGAGATAGGGGCCATAGTCCTGACTCTGTGCTTTGTTTCTGGTTTTATCTGGAGTTAGCAAGAATAGGAGCTGAGTCTCTATCATTTGCCCACCCTTATCATTCTTTCAGTGACTTTCAAAGAAGGTACTTGGGACACAGCTGTCATTGGCCCTGAACCAAACATTTCATCACTGAGCAAACTCCTTTGCTGGATTCCTTCCATCCAAAACCATTTAGACAACAGCAGAGATTCTATAGAAGCAGATGACCCCACCTCATACAGCTACCCCAAAGCTTAGAATTGCTCTTCCTAACAGGGATGGAGCCAAGGGTGGGGTTTTAAAAAACTAATAGTTTTAAATGTTGTCCTGTCTGGGCCCAGGAAGGGGCTAAGAGCCAGAATCCAGGGTAGCTGGTATTCTATACAAAGACCTTGAAAGAGTCCATGGAACTCTGGCAGGTTGCCAGCTCTAGGGAACAAGAATAATTTAGGCAATGACACCTCCTAATAGGAAACTCTTCATTGTAGACAAAAGGCTTGCAAGAAGGGTCCATCCAGTAACTGCTTGACTAGAGGGACTTAATGGGTGTATGGTCATGTGTTGAATGGGTAGGTAGAGGAAAGATGGATAGATGGTAGGTGGAGGGATAAATGGATGAATGGATAGACAGATGCTGAATGGATAGGTAAATGATGGATGAAGAGAGGGTGAATAAATAGTGGGTAGGTGGATGGATGGGTGGATGGATGGGGAGTAGCTTGTCAGTGGCCGCTGTGTGACTATGGTCAGTCGGCTCCCCTCCGTGAGCTCCTCTTCTATGAGAAAAGCAGGCACTCACATTGATGTAAAAGCACCAGTCTTCAGCAGGCTCCAGTCCGCGCTGACAGGTAAACTGGCTGAGCGGCTTTCTCATGTGCAGTGAGGTTGGAGCTCCCAGGAGAGAGGGCTTACACATCTGGGGAGCTCAAGTCCCTACCACACGGTTTGCACTCGGGAGATGCTGAGGTGGGGTGCTGTTCCCACACAGAACCCCATGCCCCCACAGTGGTCATCAGGTCTTGGCGATGGCCTCTGGCACTCCCTTCGTCAAAGCTTATAATAAAACTCTCTTTGGACAGCAAGCGTTGGTGGCATGTGGCATGACTCAGTGTGGTGCTGCAGCACGTGGATGTGAGGTGCAGTTAGCCCTCTGTTCGTGTACCTGCTCCTGCCTTCAGAAATCACTCCTCTCCGTTCAGGTAGGCGGGCCTCCTCCTAGTCTGCACCAGTGCGCAAAGGCAAGCAGCATTCTGACTTCACCTTCGCTCACCTGTGCAGGCTGACGGAGGCAACAGCCGAGACTCTGCAGTAGACCCCACCTCCAGTTCTAGTCATTACATACGTGTGCCATGCTGCATTTACCACCCATGTGTTGACAGGCACCGGGCTGGTAACATGTCTTAGCTCCTTAGAGTGGGCACGCGCATGGTCATCCTTTACAAGCGTTTGGCACTGTGGCTAACTTTCCTCAGGATGTATCTTGCAGCAGGGTAGCTGGTTCGTGTGGTGGTGAATGCACCTTTAGGTCTTGATGGAGCCTTCATGAATTTCTTCATGATGGCTGAATCCACCTGTATGTCTTTTGACAGTGTGTGAGGCTTCTCAAAAGCACCCCCAGATCCAAAGAGAAGGCTGAGGAGACACGGGGCCTCCCAGATAGAAGGAACAGAATTATCCCTCAGATGCCATCATCTTCCTGTGCTCCGGGCTCAGGCTGAGCTCCATGGGCTCCGACTACACAGGGTAATGGGGTAGCAAGGAGCAGGCCCCTCCATCTCTCCCTGCAGTGATCTGCACGGTCTGGTGTCACTCTCTTCTCCAGGATGTCCCCTCCAGGGCTCACAGATTCCCTCCTCCATCATCTGGGCATGTGTGGCAGAGGCTAGTGCCAGAACCTGCCCTTACCAGCTAGTCATCTTCTGGGACATTCCAACAGACCACACAGTGTACCTCCCCTTCCCAGCCCACCCTCAGGGTAGTGTAGTGTGGCACAGCAAGGCAGCCTGTCTTATGCCACTGGTGTCTGGCCCAGCTCAGAGCCCACTCCTGCCTCAAAGGAACATCTACATAGAGAGCACGCAATAAACGCCTCCATCAGAGGCCCTGGAGCCTATGTGTGTTTCTCGAGGGGAAGGGGAACAAACCCAAAGGGTGCATATCCACATGTCCCCCCAAAGCCACCAAAGTGCAGACTTCAGTGACCAGCACACTCCCCTTCTTCGATGGCTCCCTTGAGCCCTAGCCCAAAGAGGGCCCGGGTTCGGTGCCACCTTCCCTCCAGATGAGTAGACGGTCAGTGGGGCAGACATCCGGGCATAGAGGATGAAATCAAGCAGGCCCGTTGTTAGAATCCCTTCTCTGCATTACACAATTCTATGACCTCAGGCAGGCCTTTCTGAAACCTTTTGTCTACAAATAGGAACTGAGCGACTGATGTCAGATAGCAATGATTCCGAAGTCAACAACGAAGCAGCCACCTCACAGATTCCCGCACAGTTCAGCCCTCCACAGTGTCCCTGGCATGGGATGGGAGCAGCTTGGGGATGGTGCCCGGATCCAATCTGGAAAAATGCATTCTGTTCCCTCTGCCGCCGTTAATTCTGTGGAGCCATTTCCACGTCAGGTCAGGAACAGCACGAGTGGCATTCCTGGCAGTTCAGGCCTCCCCTGGACTATCTCCAGCCATGATAATGGAAGCTATGTACCTGGGTGTGTGTAGGGTGCCACCTGGTGGCCAAAGAGGACATGGCCGACCTGAGCAGAATAATTCTAAACTGAAGAGTCAGAAGCTACTGAGCCACCTCTGCCCTGGGGCTAGAACACTACTAGTCCCACAGATATTGTGTAGAAAAGGAAATGAGAGCGTATCTGAGTCTGTTGGGGAAGCCCAAAGACGCCAGGCTCCATAGTCAGGTCTCATGAGCATCTGAATCTCAGGGAGTGAGTGATTCAGGCAGATCAGCCAGTGCAGAGGCTGGAACGGTGTCACTATCTCATAAACAATGCGATACGATGATCGCTGGCAGAGCATGTCCGTTCTACCCTGAGTGACAGGCAACCTAGGTCATGTGTGAGCACCATGCCTTGACTACCGTGGACACTGAGGGAAAACGTGTGTGTGTGTGTGTGTGTGTGTGTGTGTGTGTGTGTGTGTGTGTGTGTTTTGGACATGTAATACCTCATAGCATCATTAGACATCTCTGTTAGGAACTTCGGCCCTGGCCAATCATCTGTAAGCCACAAACCAGACTGTCAGATCACCTGCTTGTAATTCAAGCTCTATAATATGCCATGTTGCTTCACCTTTCTGGGCTGCTGCTGTAGCTGTGGCTCCTCCTCCTCCTCCTCCTCCTCCTCCTCCTTTCCATAAATGGATTTGGAAGACTTATTAACATTGATGTTTCAAGATTCCTAGCTACAAATATCTTTCATATCTTCAACACTGCCTCTTCAGAAGTGACCCCTCACCCTCCATGCAAACAGGTCATGTCCCTGTCAGCACCTGGAGCATCCCTGAACTCAGCCATCTGCTTCCTTGTAGTCTGAACCCTCCAGAGCTGGAAAGAGCACCCCTAGCTTCTCAGCTTGGAAGGAGTGTCCCCACACTCCTCTGGTGTGGTCATGACTCCTCAGCAGTGGTTAGGGGAACACAATGACATGGTTACATCCACACCCCAGATTTTCAAGCGGATGCTTTCCATCTTAGGAAGACCCCCACTTGTTAGCGAGGACAAAGTGCTGCTCCTCCCAGGTCCTAGGGCTAGCCAGAGCTTGGTCAAGAGAAGAGAGCATTTTTATGGGGCAGACAGTGGGGTGCATTTGCCCAGAGCCTTAAATGTTCTGCACACATTATTGAAGCCCACCCCTATGACCTCATTTTGTCCGTAGGCTCACAGATGTGTAGCCACCCATCTGAAGCCATGGCTTAAAGGGACAGAGCCAGGTTGGCACATCAGGCTGTCCCATATGTAAGTGCTCCATGTGGGCAGTAGCCAGCTGCTCGCATCCAACCACCACATATGCACACAGTGATATGAGCAGTTATTAAAACACAGTGAACCAGAACCCTTTGACGTAAAGGGCACATGCACAGCCACATTGCTCACACCTTACATGCTTCCCAGCTACATCTTATCCATATGCACTTAGTGCAAAGAGGCACTGTTCTCTCAGGAACCACCAGCCCAGATGTGACATTCAAGATCTGTCGCTTCCTGCCAGACCCTCCGCTTCCAGGAAGGTTTCCCACCCAGAAGCAGCTACCCCAGGGCACACATCCACTGGCTTTCTCCCTGGGTTCTTACAGGAGCCCCTCTCACACTCCCTCCTCGCTGGACCCCATCCCCATCTCTTTCAGCCTAGAGCTTCTTGGCTTCTTTTAACTGTGTCAAGAACGACTCCCTTCACCCGCGTTTCCCACAATCACACTATAAAATCACTCACTGATAATTGTAAATTTTTTTAAAAACAGTTCTCTGGCATAAATTTCACTTTACTATTTATTGAAAAGGAAATCAAGTTTTTGTACTCATGAGATGGGTGTGTTGATCAATTTTCACCTGAAGGATTGGATCACGGCTGAATCGTCAATACTGCAGGACACAGCGCATGTCAGGTTTGACAAGTACTTCTTATTCTATGATATGAGTCCCAAGAAAACCACATGGCATAGACATGTATGTAGTGGAAGAGGTATATTTAAGGCCATTTCAGAAACTGTTGGAAATTCTCTCCTAAACTTAAGCCAAAAATTCACTGAATAATTTTTTTTATGATGCTCAAGTCAGCTACTCAAAGAGCAAGTTTCTAACACAGTGCAGTCCAAGGATATACGAATTTGAAACTTATATGCTGAGGAATGACAGTAGGAAAACATGAAGTCTTTTTTTTCCCTATAATTAAACAGTTACGTTTCTATGTAGTAGAAATTGTGTAGGAAAAAAACTGCAGTTCACAGCAGGCAATAACCATGAGAGGTCTGCGGCATGCCTAGCACACGAGTGTGTTTAGAGCAGAGGTTTCTGCAGAGTCTCCTCTGCTGCGTACAGGGCAAGGCCTGTTGGAAGCAGTGATATCCTTTGTGCATTGACTTTTGAGTTCATTTCTGGTTATTATGTGCTCAGAAACTTTTATACGTTGGCAAATTGCTCATGACTCCCTCATTCACCGGTGAGATTCCATATGGGACTGTGGCCCACAGTTTTAAGAAGCTTTGATTTAGTCTAACTTTAGCCGATAGACAAAGGGGTGCCTTCCAGGCAAGGCTGACCGTGCCCACCTCTGCTCGGGACCCTTGTGCTGCTTCCCCTCTTACTCAGAGTAAAAGGCACAGCCCCATGCTGTCCACGACACCCACATTCCCCATCACCTCCTCTCTACAGCTCACTCTGGTTCTGCTCTGTCCACCATGGCCTCCATGACGACCGATGTTATCTTCTTATCTCTCTCTTGGGAGCTTCGCACTTGCTGGAGCCTCCACCAGCACAGCCTTCGCATAGGTCCCCACATTCTTACCGTCCCCGACCTTCAGTGATATTCCCTCCCTTGTTGGTATAGTTCCTTTATGCCCTCTTCCTCCCCTTTTCTAGATGAACAGAGGCTTTGTTAAACTTAACAGATCACGAGTTTCGTCCTCTTGACTGTCAGCCTGGATGGTGAGTTCAGAACAGACACTCCATAAGTATGTGTGAGACATAGTGATTCCAGTGTGCCAGCCTGGGACTCTGGAAAAAGAGCTCTCTGTTCTCGCCCATCTTGGTTCAGCTCAAAGCAGGGAAATGTACCCAATAGATGAAGAAAGCTCCAGGGAGATGTGGTTCTCAGAGAGGAGAGGGCTGTGCTCAGAGCTCTCCCGGATTATAATCACTAATAGCCTCAAAGACCACGGCCACCTGTACTGTGGGAAGCAGCCTGGCGGGCTTCCTTCCAGTAAGGCGCAGTGGCGAGGCGGGTCCTGGCATCCTTCATCTGCTGATGGCTTTGTGCTGGAGTGATGCCTCAGCCCACCAACCTGGGGTCCTGGAGTCCTCTTATTCACAGCTGCCACATGGAGTACCCCAAATGCACACCAGATAATCAACTCCTCAAGAAGCAGATGGTAGCCCTTCCAAGGTCACACACAGAGTGTTGGAGGCACACATCCATCCAGGAAGTTTGACTTGACAGATGGGAAGGAAGTCATTTTGTCAATCTGAGTGGTAGAGTCTGAAGGCATTGTTGGCGGCCACTGCTCTGGGTGTAGAGGCTTAGGGTAAAGCTAACAATGAAGTGTTCTGGGGGCCTCGCTGAGACCTTCCTCCTCTGTCCTTTGGTCTACTCCACCCCTCCAGTTTCCTCCTCTTCATCCTGGTCCTGGCACCTAAAGTGGTAGTTCCTGGAGTCAGACCTTATACAAAGTGGTCTCTTTCTTAAACTCCTGACAACACACGACACTGTTCCTCATGCTAGGATGTCAGGAGCTGAAAGAGCCAAGCCCCCTAAGAAGACATCCAGGTAGCCCCCAAGATCCCTGTCTCTCAGGCTTCTAACCCTCTGCTCTGCGAGAGATGCACCAATTCCAGTAATGACCAGCAGAGGGCAGCAGCAGCCTGGCGAAGGCACAGAGGCCCTAGCACAGAGGATCACTTCAAGACCAAGCCAGGTTCCTCTGGGGTCCCACACCTATGCCGCACTCGCAGGGTTCCACCTACCTTCTATACCCTCAAAAGATTTCGCCCAAGATTCCCTCTGGCTAAGGTCTGTGTCTTCTTCTCTTTCCACGCTGATGCTGCCACCTACACAAGACAGCATGACAGTGCAGACTGACAGGCAACTGTGTCTCACGAGCAGCGACTGGTGGCGGGCATTGAGGGTCCGCGGGGGGGGGGGGGCTTCATCCCCACTACACCCGGAAACAGACTTGGGAGCTGACCCGATTAGGATTTCCAACTTGTAAATGAGAGTTAGCTTTTCAATAGAATTAGCACTTCATAAAATCGTTGTTACATGTGAAACATTCAATCCGTTCGTCCTTTGAAATATGTTACTATTATTAATGGGGAGGGGGCTGTTACCAAGGCACTCACGTGGAGGCCTGAGCATCAATTTTGACAGACTTTTCTCTCCTTCCACGGTGAGATCTGGGGCTTAAACTCAGGTTACGGGGTGTGCTCAGCGAGTGTTTTTACTGACTGAGTTACCTCCAAGACCCCGAAAAGGGAGGGCCGGGGAGGAGGGGGACCAAGCTTCCAGGATGTTAGTGATTGAGGTCAGGACTCCGGAGCCAAACTTCTTCCTGGGTTTGGATGCTCCACTCTCTGAGCTGCTATCTTAGTCCATGTTCTAGTGCCTTAAAGAGACCCTACAACCACAGCAACTCTTACAAAAGAAAGCATTTAACGGAGGGCTGGCTTACAGTTTCGGAGGTTCAGCCCATTATCCTCATGGAGGGAAGTATGGCAGCATCCAGGCAGACATGGTGCTGGAGAAGGAGCTGAGAGTTTTACGTCTGCATCCACGGGCAGCAGGAACAGACTCTAGGACTGGCTTGGGCTTTGGAAGCCCCAAAGCCTGCCCCCATTGACGTACTTCCTCCAACAAAGCCACACCTCCTAACCCTTCTCAGTACCACTTCCTGATAACCAAACATTCAAATTTACAGGAGTCTATGGAGGACATTTTTATTCAAACCCCCACAGCTGCCTTGGCAGTGACTGTACCTCTCTCGGCATCCAGGTAGATGGACAGTGTCTATGTGATCTTCAAAGGTGCTAACTGCTGTACCACCTGAGGCTCCAAGGTCACATATCCCCTGGTTCAATCTCACCTGTGGCCCTTTACATCTTTTCTGCCTCAGGCCTCCAGTCATACTAATCAGGAAGCCAGTGGGCGTGTCTCAGCAGCCAGTGGGCATGTCTCAGCAGAGGACTCCTATCTGTGGGTCAGATCCCCTTCTTGCCTAAGTGACTCAGGTGGACAAAGCTTAGCTGTGCCTAGTCAAACCTCCCCTTCCTTGACAAAACTCTCTAGGGGCATATAAAAGTTTATTGCTCTCACCAATAAGAAGTCGGGGTTGGTTGGCACAGAGCTGGTGCAGTAGCTTCCTGAGTGGAGGGATCTGGGTTTCTTCTGTCTCCTTCTGGCATCATCCGTAGCTATAATTCATGGTCTGAGATGATTACTGGGCAACCACTTCCATGGTTGGGAGTTGGTATAGGCTAGCTGCAGAGAATTCCAAGAAGTAAGATCAATGAGACTTGCTGATGGACTTGCTAGGGAATGGGGAACAGAGTGTCCCCCAAGAGAGTCACATGTCACTGCTATGAGAACTGAGTAGACACTGACTAGACATGTGAGTCAAGGACAATGGCCCAAAAGCTAGGAAGTTGAGAGAGAACCGTGGGGCTTATTACCTTCTGTCTTAGTTAGGGTTGTACTGCTGTGAACAGAGACCGTGACCAAGGCAACTCTTATAAAGGAAAATATTTAATTGTGACCAGCTTACAGGCTCAGAGGTTCAGTCCATTATCAACAAGATGGGAGCATGGCAGCATCTAGACAGGCATGGTTCAGGAGGAGCAGAGAGTTCTACATCTTCATCTGAAGGCTGCTAGCAGAATACTGGCTTCCAGGCTGTTAGGGGAGGGTCTTAAAGCCCACACCCACAGTGACACACTTCCTCCAACAAGACCACACCTCCTAATAGTGCCACTCCCTGAGCCAAACATATACAAACCATTACAGCTTATGTAAAGAGGTATTTAGGAAAGAACACTAAGTCAGGGTGCTGTAAGAAAGACATCAGCAGGTCATGGGAAAGTGATTAAATCTAGGTGACTGTGCACCAGAGCCACCCTCTGGAATTGGGGACATTTGTCTTATGATTTTGACTCTGTCCCTGAATGATAGGTAGTATTCCCAAACTGCAGGCTGATATATTGACTTAAAATGAGTTGTAGTCATTCAGATGATGGACAGAGAACTCACTCCACCTGCTCTCTGGGGTTGTGACAACACACAAGCACACATACACACAAACACACACACATACACACAAACACACACACAAGCACACACACACACACACACACACACAAGCACATACAGACAAGCACACTCAAGCACAAGAATGACAGAAGGAATACAGCTTGCTAAAGTCTCCCAGTGTGCACCAGGCCTGTTTGTATACTGGGGAGAGGTGTCATGGAGAATTCCCAGCGCTGTCTTGTGTAGCATTTCGACATGCTCTCTGAGCTGGAGAGGGGCGAAGCCCAGGCTGGGAACTTTGATCAAGGGAAACACAGAAAAAGGTAAGCCTGGCACAGGATGACCTGAGACTGCTTCCTGTGCAAGCGAATAGTGGGGCAAGAGTTGTCTTCCAATAGAAGACTAAATTCCACCTAGCGTTGTTCATTCCTTCTGGCTTGCAGTTATGCAGAGGATTCTTAAAATCACCAATGGCCTATTACAAAAAAAAAAAAAAAAAAAAAAAAAAAAAAGAAAAGAAAAGAAAAGAAAGGAAAAGAAAAGAGAGAGAGAGAGAATATATCTTGATAAATGACATTCCCTCCCAGAAAAGAATCAAGCCAGAGGCAACCCCACCTCTTACCTCTACAGAAACACCTTCCTGCTCTGGCAGTTTGGGTCCCTCTAACCAACAACCGTTGCCCTGTATTCCTGGGGAGAGCCACTTCTAGGTCCCTGCCTCTGTGTCTCATGACATTTTTCTTGGGCGGTTGACTTGGTCAGGACTTAGAGAAACAGTAGCAGCCCAGCATGGCCCTGCCCTGACGGGGGAGAGCAGCCCTGCATGGCCCTGCCCTGACTGGGGAGAGCAGCCCCTGCATGGCCCTGCCCTGACTGGGGAGAGCTCTCTTGGACCCCACTTGGCTTGGATTCAAGGGGCCGCACCAACTCAACTCCAGAGGCTGCGCTGGCCCCAGGGGAATGTGGCTGCCACTCTTCTGTGTTCTCTCTTGCAGGTAAGTCAGTTTCGAGCAGTCGAGAGGGCTGTGTGATGGCACCTCTGGAGGTGTGGGAGCAAAAGTCGCCACAGTAAGACACCATTGCTTCCTAGTATTTCAACTTTGCTGGGGCGGGCATCAGGATGGTTTTCTGTCCTGTGGGGGATTTCTCTGGATCTGGAAGGTGATGGTGAGCCTAGGGGTCCCAGTGAGGGCCCCTGGCCTTGGGTGAGGGAGACAGAGGGATGACTGGTGGCCTCTAGTACCTGGCCCCGATGTCTGTGCATGTGGCTTACACTGGGCTGCCTGCTCCACTGGGGGTCTGGCATCTACCCACAATTCACCACTGGGGGTCTGGCGTCTACCCACAATCCACCACATTGACTCTGAGGGGCTTCTTTGGGCAGCTTCGGATGGCTGAGACCTCCTGGCATGGAATGGAGGGGACAGGACGTTTGCTGAGGCCTCACCAGCCCTGCCCTGGAGGGCCCTCATCCTCAATGGCATGCAGCCTCAGTTTCCAAACTCATGGCATCCCACTGCCACGTCACCCACTGCAGGTTCTCTCTTCCCCTCCATCATCTTTCCCACCCATCACCTCGCGCCAAGGGTACAACCAGAGGGAACACGTTGCAGGCTCCTGTTACCAGGGAGGAATGGGGAAAGGAGTTTGAACTATAGCATTTCTGTAGGACCAGGTTCCAATCGGCATTCGACTGCTGGCATTTCAATGTCAAAGGCTTATGATGCACCTTCTAGGAGCACACCAGGCAACCAGGTGTGTGTGTGTGTGTGTGTGTGTGTGTGTGTGTGTGTGTGTGTAACCCAGACTTTCTTAGGCTTTCCAGACGTGGGGACAACCCATCTTTCGACCTATGTTCTCTCTGAGCAGCAGGTCCATGACCCTGGTGTGGACCAGAGGCAGAGTGGAGCTGTATCTTGCATGGAAAGGAGTGGAAACTTGCTAAAAAACTGTGCAAATTCTTTTCCTCATATTTTAAAGGGATAGAACATGCCCATCTGCCCATCGCTGTTCACAGGGGCTCCCTAAGGTCCTCAGCTTGGGGCTTTTTGTCTTTAAGCAGGTCTTCAGGAAATTCTCAGCAATGATTAGGGTCTCATAGGAACAGTGCTGAGGCAGGGAGACCTCAGACGTGAACAGAGAGGTCTCTAGGCCCTAGCTAGGTTCTGGCCACTAAGACCTGAGTCAAGCCCTTCTGCACAGCCCCTGGGGAAGAAGCAGTCACCTTTGCTGCTGCAACTTCCATGTTTGACCCAAGGCTTCTGTCATGGACTCTGGTAACATGGAGCCATGAATCTGCAGTTCCCAGGGTGTGGGCATTATACTGCTGCTCCCGGGCATCCACGGTTCTGAGTGTGTGCAAGGAAGGATTCTCTCAGGATTCTCTCTGTTACCAGGTCACAAGCTTGTCTCAATCAGGCTTTGGAAGCCGATTTAAAGAGGACAAAGGTGGAGGATGCACTCCAATAACAGTAATCCAAGGAAGCAGGGGCAGCTAGTGTAGATTCCAGACCAGGCAGGGATGCTATCAAGAATAAAAAAGAGTATGCCATGACAATAAAGGCTCAGTGTCCAAGAGGACATAGAGAGGGGGTCATTAGGGACAAAGTGTGCCCCTAACAACACAGCATCCAAACACATGGTAGATAAACACCAGCAGCAGCAAGCCACGATTCCAGTTGGTAACATCCGACTCCCACAAATGTCCAGATCTCTCTGGAGAAACACATGAGGACACACCGGGGCGCAGTGGGCTGCCATGAACCAGTCATCACACATGAACAGATTTTAAACTGTTCCCACTCACATGGAATAGGCACGAGGTCACATTTGGGGCCTTAAGACACATCTCGACACATCTAAAAGAATATAAATCATATCGTGTCTGTTCCCAAACCAGTCCAGAATTACACTAAAAATCAATAACAGAAGGATCCCAGAAGATCTCTAAATGCTTGGAGATTAAACAACACTTTGCTGAATAACACATGGGTCCAAAAGGAAGCCTCAAGAGAAATTTACAACTGTTTTGAGCTAAAGAGAGATAGAGACACAAGACAAAAAGCTTAAGGCACAGCACAGAGGATGTTTTGAAGAGCATTTATGACACTGAATGTGGCTTAGAAAAAAATAATTAAATATCAATAATCTAAAAAGTAGAGTATAAGGGATAATAAAAATTAGATCATGCATCAGTTAAATTGAAACCATGAAAAAATTAATAAAACCCAAAACTGACTCTTTTGTGAAGGTAAAATCAGTAGGCATATAGCCGGGTAAGAAAGGAAAAAGGAAAAGACACAAGTTAGTAAGATCAGAAAGGATTATCTGTAGATCACATTATAGACTAAAAATGAAAATATTGTAAACAGCTCTGTGCCAACAGATTTGATAAACTGTACAACATGATACAATGAGTCAAAAGTCATGTACAAGGAAGTGCACAACATGGATTATCCTCCATCTGTCAGGAAACTGAATTAAAGAAATCATCTTGCAAAATAAAAAGAAAACAGCCATCCAAGATGGGCTCACTGGCTAATTCCACTATTTAAGGAAGAAATTTATCTCCTCTGATTCTTTTCAGAATATGAAACTAAAGGAAAATATTTCTTATTGTCTCCCACTCCACTCTAATATCAAAACCAAACAAGAACATATGAGAAAACAAAGCCACAGCCCAGCGTCTCTCATGCACATAGATAACAAATATTAATAAGCCAAGTCTAACAGCCTGTAAGAAATAAACGTTTCAATAAAGTGAGACTTACTCCTGACATGTAAGGCTGATTTAACTGCCAAAAATCATTAATATACTCCATCACATAAACCTAATAAGAAACATACCAATAGGTGTGGAAAAAGTATTTGACAAATATTCAGCATCTACTAATGATAAACAAAAACATCTCTCCACAAACTGGGAACCGAAGAGAGTTGTCTTGCCCTGATAAAGAAAACCTATTGAAAAAATAAAATAAACCACAGTTAACATCGTACACATTTTGAGAGGGTTTCCTGCAAAGGTTGAGAACAACCTACCACTGTCCCATCAACATTGTGTGTGTGTGTGTGTGTGTGTGTGTGTGTGTGTGTGTGTGTGTGTACCGGAAACCTAGCAAATGCACAGGGAGGTAAGAAAAGGAATGAAAAGTGGGAAAGAGAAATCAAAGCCATCGCAGCTCACAGACAGCATGGTTTCTTTGAGCAGAATCTGAAGGAAGAAATCTGAATGCATCAAGAATGAGATTAAAGGTTCCTCACCACCCATAGCAACACCCTAAGCTGAAAGCGTAAGTCTGACAAAGCATACACTAGGGAAATTCAAACACTAGTGAAAATATGGAAGAATTTAAAAACATGAAGGGATGCTCTGTGATTGCAAACAAGCTATTAATTCCCCCACAGCTAGATGTATGCTCTCTATACAACCCCAGCAAACTTCTCTGTGTACATCCACAGACTTCTGAAGATTCTGTGGAAAAATTAAAGACCCAGAGCATCCAACTCAGGCTTAAAAAAGAACAGAATTGGAGATTGGCCCTACAAGGGTCCAGCACTTGCTACGAGGCTACAATAATAAAGGCATGATGATATTGGTGAGGAGAAAATATTAGCAATAGCTCAATGAACATTAGCAATAGCTCAATGAACAGACGAGAACATCAAGAAGAACTACATAGATGTCAACGGGGCAAGGATAAAATGTCAGTCATTTCCACAAACAATGCACCTGAACCTCATATACAGGAAAACATCCAGACACAGATTTCACTCATTATACAACAATTCAAATGGACCACAGTCTTAGAGACGTAAATGTTCAAACCCAAGATCTTCTAGACGGTAACATAAGAGAAAACGTAGGTCACCTTGCTGAGCAAGGCAGTTATGCTCTAGACACAGCAGCAGAGTGGAGAACCTAAGGGGAAGGGCTTTGTAAGTGGGATGCCATTAACATTGCAAAGCTTCTGAGAGAACAGAAGAAGACCGAGCATGGATCAGGGGAGACATATGCAGAAAACACAGCTAATGAAGAGTTATTGTCCAACGCTTAATTCAGATGTGAACAGAAGAGCTGGACAGCTCACCAGAGAAGATGGACAGATGGACAGAAAGCGTGTGCCATCAGTTTCCATCCCCCGTGTCACTGAGGGGTTCACCAAGGCAACCGGGGTACCAGCACAGTTCTTATAAAGCTGTAGCCACTGACAGCGTCAAGGTCTGATGAGATTCTGGGACGACAGCAAGTCCAGGTCACTGTCAGAGATGCAGACTATCACAGCTACTTCCAGTCCCCACAAAGTTCAACACCCGCTTCCCACAAACCCCTGCAACCCAGCTCCTTGATGTGTATGTACCCCAGGGAACTGATGCCTCGGCCATGAACAAGACCTACACGTAGCCACTTACAGCAGCTTTATACATAACTGGAAACCTTTGAAAGCACTCAGACATCCTTCTGTGGGCAAGTGGATAAATGGACTATCAGTGAGCCAGACACGGGACTACTCAGTGCAAAGCTGTTGAACCCAAAAAGAAATAGAGGACACTGTGAGCGAAGGAAACCTGTCTAAAACAGCCACGCCCTCTTGGATCCAACTATAACTCATGACATTCTGAAAACGACAGAGTGGAGGCACGAGAAAGACTAGCAAGCATCCGAGGTTAACAAGCAGGAAGGTGGGTAGGCAGGGGGGAGGGAATCTGCGGTGTGCTATCACAATGGCTGTCCAGAGAGTGCGCCCCACTGAGAAAGAGAAAGTCATGTGAACCACGACTCTGGATGAGGAACTGCTCACAGGCTCAGCTATAGCAAAAGCACCTCTCGGGGCAGTATGATGTGTGCAAGCTTGCACGGGGCTAGGGAGCACAGCACTTTCTGCTCAGTTTTACTACAAACCTAAAATTACTCTAAAATACTCATTAAATATAGTGAGTCACACTATATTTACAGCCATCCTATTGACAAGAGCTAAGGAATTTAATGAAGAAGACCTAAGAGTATGGGACAACAAGAACACATAAATACATATACATGCATTTATATGGAATTATTTCCATATAATTATATGTATATATTGATTTATATAATTATATGAAAAGTAGTCACCTTTATCATCAATACATACAGTATATTTGCCTTCTGTAAAATAGTTTAACAGTGTCTAGAAAAGTTGAACGTGATGCAAAGTGAAGCGGCGATGTCACTGTTGAGGACTTATCCTTAGGGAAACTCCTGAGCATAGCCATTAAGCAGCAGTGGGCCTGGTTGGTTTAGTGGGTGCGGTTTAGTGATAGAGTACTTTGCTGGTTAGAAGGGTTCAACAGGGGAGAGAGGAAGAAAGGACAAGGGGTGTGGGAAGGATAAGGAGGCTCAGCACCAGAGCATCCTCACCATGACACTTACCAAGTTTGTGGATGCCATGCCTTGCTCAGCACACACCCCGCCACCCCGGTGGGGTCCTGTTATAACTGGCAGGTACATCTGCTTTCAGGAAGCAGGGGCATCAGGGAGAGCCAGGAGGAGGAGAAGGGGGAGGTCTTTGAATCTGGAAAGGGGTGGATGGAATGAAGGAAATTGGAAAAGAATCCAGACACACAGTTAATCTTAAGGGTAAGGAGGCGTTGTCTGTCGACTTCATTGAGGTATGACTATCAGTTGATACATAGAGGTCACTCAAAACGCCCCTGCCTACATTCCTAACACATGGGCAGAAATGGTCTCTCTGATTAGTTAAAGTGAGTCGGACTTCAAAATACACAAATGATGACAGGATAGGGATGGTGGTGATGGTGATGATGATGGTGATGGTGAAGATGATGATGATGATGATGATGTGGTGGTGGTGATGGTGGTGATGGCACTGGTGGTGCTGGTGGTGACAGGAGGAGATGAGAGTGAGGGGAAGGAGCTAGAAAAGGCTCAGAGGCTGAGAATGTGGAGTATGCTCTCTGGCTCACAGCTGGAAATGGAAGAAAATCAAAAGAAAGAAAATGGGATCTTAAGAGCTGCTAAGAGTTATAAATTGAAGAACCTTTTCTAGGAGATTGAAATTCCCAGGGCTACAGAGTGGCCTGGGGATTGCAAGCACTTTCTGCCCTGTCGGAGGACTGGAATCACCCACCCGCTCCACTCCAGGAGGCTCACAGATAACTCCGACTCTAAGGCACACAACACACTCTCTGGCCTCCACGGACACCCACACACATGTGCACTGGTGCAAATACCCCCAGACATACACAGCCACATGAATAAGAAAAAGCCAAGATTTTAAAAACAAACAGAAATTAATATTCCTTTTAAAAGAGAAATCTATGGGAGCTGGTAGAATTGTTTAAAACTGTACTTATTAAAGTATACAGTCTTACTCATTTTGACCTAAGGCAAAGTCCATGATCTGAAAACAGTTAATTACCCCCAAAGTCTCCTCCGACCCCCGTCTCCCCTTCTCTATCCCTCTCACTCAC
>NC_034603.1:2652029-2657029 GCF_900095145.1 Mus pahari | reverse complement strand
CACAAAGAGTAAGTTGAAGCTTCAGCACTTCACTGTTGAGCTGGCTGTGCTTGGGGGAGGGGAACTTCCAGGGAGCCAAGAGTGGGAGGCTGAGCAACAATGGAAATGGGGAAAAGCAACATTGTCCACATAGGATGAGCAGCACAAGGTTGGACAGGAGGTTAAAGGTCATCGTGTGTGCTGACCTTTGATGTCGGACTCAAGGGGGCCCTGCTGGGACAATGGGAGACCAGCATCACTCACACACCTATGGCTGCCTGGCTTGTGGTACTTCCTTTGTGTACCTCGTCTCTGCTCGAATCACTAAAATACCCTGTGATAAAATCAATATGACTGTCCCATTTTACAGATGAGGGAACAAGAGTCCTGAGTGGCTATGAAAGGGCTGGGTGCCCTCCCTGACACCACTCTGCATCATCCCGCCTCACCCCTGCGCAGCTAGCTGTTGTGTTTATAAAAAGATAAAGAGGGGGGATATGTCCTACGGAGCTGTGGTGAGGTGTGGGGGAAAGGGGAGCCTCAGCGGCCCCTGGCTGAGGCATCCTGTCCCCCTGAGGGGCCAGCCACAGAATGGTATAGAATAGAGTTTACTCAGGGCATGGGGAGAGGAGTTAAGAGGATAGTAGAGGCAGAGAAAGAGAGAGAGAAAGAAGAGAAGAGAAGAGAAGAGAAGAGAAGAGAAGAGAAGAGAAGAGAAGAGAAGAGAAGAGAAGAGAAGAGAAGAGAAGAGAATGAGCACGTGGAGAGGGGATAGGAATGGGGAGAGAGAGTGGAAGGGAAAGCAAAAGGAGGAAGGAAGCAGCCCCTTTTATAGCAGGTCAGGCCTACCTGGCTGTTGCCAGGTAACTGTGGGGGCGGAGCTTAGACAGAATGCTAACACTAGCATAAATTCAAGAATTTACAGCAGGGGTGGGGGGTGGGGGGTGGGGTGGGGGGGTAATCTGCCAGGATGTCGATCCTCTACCGAGCTTTCAGGGATTCAAAGTCACACTGCTGAGACAATGAAGGCCTGAAGAGTGAGGCCACCCCCAAGGACAACTGCTCATGGGAGTGCAGAGGCAAGCAGAGACCCAGACAGGCAAGATTGGTCAGGACACAGGAGGATTGCCATGGGAGAAGGCAAGGAAAGACACACAACTCTAGGCCCATTTTCTTCCTCTATTACCCAAGAAGGAAGGCAACTGGACTAAGAATTTGGCATCCTGTCATGTGTCAGAGGAGTGAGAAACTCACCTCCAGCTCACTCAGGGACCTCAGCAACTAACAGGAAGTCCGATCTCAAATGCACCTTCTTTACTGCCTGCTCTTCAGCATCATGGTGTGCGGATCTGTCTGGGAGGAAACTGGGTTCTGTACAATAAACAAACCTGGTGCCTCCTGCAGCCCCATGTTACAAATGCATAGGAATCTCTGTAGGCTGTGCCAGCTGAGCCAAACCAGCTCTATTTATCTAAGCCCAGAACATCCCGGTGGAGGGCAGCAAGAGGACATGTGGATGTAGGGTCCAGAGCAACCCAGCATCCCCAAGAAGGTTCTCCACACCCAGTTGTTTTTAACCTGTGGATATACCATCAATTTCCCACGCCGGCATTCTAATCCAAAATGCAAACACTTCAAACTTTGAAACTCTCTGATGATGCCAAAGGTGAAAATTCCACACCAGCAAACAGTTTCACATGCAAAAAGTTTAAACTTATGTCATAAGATTATTCTGAAGCTATATGTATAAGATGTACAGGAAGTAAATTTTACAGCTAGGTAAGTTTCAATGCCTACACAAAATCTCGTAGTGTAAGTGCAAATACTCCAAATTCTGTAAGAAGAAAATCAAAACCCAAAGCCCTTCTGATTCCTACCATTTTGGTGAAGGAGTTTCTCCTGAATGCTTGTCAGAATGCCATTCTCACGGAAAAAATACGTATAGCACTGGCGGCCTCCCAGACAGTTAGATACGCGTATCTCTGCTTCAACAGTTCTCATAGGGGCTGCATGGTGCTAGCCTGCACTCCACACGCTGGCTAAGGAGCACACACTATAAAAATATCACAATTTTACTAAAAGCATTTGAGGGGACAGTGAGAAAAGGTTGTATTAGTCCGAGAAGACCACGGGGGTCCCTCCCACTCAGAAGAGGCTACACGGCCCTCTCACATTCCTGCTCTGCACATCTGCCTACCTCTTCCATGCCCTGTGCACACCATTTCCCCAGTGTAAAGCTTCGCCTCACCTCCTCTGGAAGGCCGGCTTGGGCTCTATGGTCACTGTGACCTGACTCCTCTGTGCTCTTCTGCATCACCTGAGCACCATTTCCCCATTTGTTGGATGCTGCTGAGCATCAACCATATGTCTACGGTGGTGCCCCAGAGGGCAGAAGATACATAAGATGCAGAAAGATCTCACACCAAACATACACTCACACTCATAACACACACTCACACCACACTCACTCACACTCACACCACACTCGCACTCGCACTCATACCACACTCACACCATACTCATCACACTCACACCACCCTCACAAAGAGGAAATACATTCATAAGTTGTACAGAGCACTACTCTCATCGTACTAAAACAGGAATATACATTGACAATGAGTATCTATTAGGAAAGGGAGGCTTAGTTGAATCTGGGTCATTACAGTAAGAAATTTATATGTATATAATCCATTTCTCATGAATATTAATGCATTTAATGAGGGTAAAACATATTACTTAAAGCAAAGTATTCTTTCCAGTTGCTGCTGGATTTCCTCATTATTTTTTCCTCTGCACATCTTGTCCACAATTTACCTGTATGTCAAGGGTCTGGACTTGGCTCAGGTCCACCCATAGTCAAACTAGCTTAGCCCTTCATCGGCAGAGACTGCATCAGCAACTAAATTTCATGGCGATCTGAGAGTCTCTGCTTTCACATTTTGATCCACAGCTTGTATTAAAAACACCTGGTTAATGGTGTGGAAAGAACCTTTCCTTGTGTTTTTCTCAGAATACAGCAAGAAAGTGCCCATTCGATAAGGTCATGACTGCCTGCTTTGGAACCAGTTACACTGTGCTCATAGAGCCGTGTCTCCAGAGCATGTTTGTCTGAAGCTCAGAACAATTTAAAAATGAGCTGAGATCAAATTTGCTATTCCCCAAAATAAAAATCTTTATGTTAGCTAAGAAAACAGATTATTAAGTAATGAGCTTGATAACGACAGTCAACACATAAAAATTGAGTATGGTGGAAATTACCTTCATTATCTTTTAAATCATCCTCAAAATACGATATATGTAAATAAACCAACTGGAAATACACCCAAGCAAACCATTTCTTTTCCTCCAACACCAGCAAGAAAATATATATATATTGGGGCTGACATGCAGGTCACACTCAGCCCATTGAAGTGCTCAAGGCAGAAGAGGACATGGAAGCCCAGCAAGGCAGGTAGCACCTCCCTCAGGAGCTCAGCAAGCCTCTCTCCTACTACAATTGCACTCTGACTAAAGTCACATGTGTTTAACTAACACCAAAGAGGTCCAGAGCCACCTGAAGTAGTTCTTCTGTCCACCTGCAGGGGAGAAGATCCTGCAGGAGAGGAAGGGCTGTCAGGAACATAGAAAGTTCTGCGGATGGTGTCTCTATGCGCCGAGCCTGGTCTCAGAGTAGAAGGCAGGCTTGACTTTCCGGGCTCCAAGTGTGGGCACCCCACACATCTGGGACTGTGGCCTTATTTCCACTCCAATATTGATTGCACTGTGCTCTGAGAACTGACAGTCTGCTTAGGGAAATTTTGTTCTCCCGGCTGTAACAAAGTTTAATCACCACATTCCTGCTGTGGGGAGGAAATCTTGTTCTAGAAACATCTCTCACAGACCTGTCAGTCATCCTCATTGACTGATGGTTTCACCATAGAGCAGGGAATTTTAAAAAGATCTGCCCTTGGAGGGGAGCTTCCAGTCTGTTGCCACAATCACTCTGGAAAAGGCGTGGCGGTAAGGTCTGGTGTGAGAGACAGGTGGAAGCAGGAAAACAAGTCTGACCCTAATGGCCCTCAACCGGCAAGGCTGAGACCTCAGCCATCGTGCTTTCTTAATATTGCTGGGGCAACACATCCCTGAGTGACATGGCCATCCCAGGTCATTCAGTTTCTAGGAACCTAGTCATGAGAAACTTTAGTGGATGGCATACATATACAAGGAGCATCTTGTCCATTTTCCCAGAAGGAATGTCAATGCATGGACAATATACACAAGAAATCAACTGGAATATGGGAAACATATGCTTCTATGCTTAGTGCTTTGGAGTTCATGTGCTCTAAGCCAGCCTGGGCTATGTAAGGAAAGCTATTTCAATCTCTCCGTGACTTATCCCCAAGACAGGGTACCACCCCATGGGAGACTCTCGGTTCCTTGACACTGTAAGCTTAACTGCCTTTGAAAAACATCTATCACCAGTGGTCAGAACTGTGGGCAAAGCACAGCTGGGTGATGCCTCTGCTCCATGCGACATTACTGGTGTCACACGTTGAGGAGCAGTTGGACCTTGCATGGTCTCACACCCAAGACCTTGTCAGGGACGGCTAAGTAGCTGCAGTGCCAAGGCCCTCTCCCCGAGAGGCTCCCAAGGGATTTCTTCAGTTTTACAGTCTGGCTTTCTATGTAACAATTCAGGGCTCCAGGAGAGCAAGGCAGAAGTCATCAGTCCCCTCAAATGGCTGAACCCAGAACCAGTGCATTACTTTCCTTATTGCTGCAACACATGGGGAGAGGAAGGGCTTGCTTAGGAGTACAAAGCCCACTGGGATTGGGAAGGAGAGATAGTACAATCAGGAAGTGGCTGGTCACTTGTGTCCTCATCAGGATGCAGAGAGAGATGTATGCTAGGGTGTCCCGCGCTACCTTCTCGCCAGCAAGAAACGACGCGGCACACAAACAGGATCCTTCTGCAGCAAAGCTTTAATGCTCTTGAGAGGGAGAGCATAAGCTTCCAACAGGCAAAGGGCGAAGAGAAGAGA
>NC_034603.1:2644444-2651789 GCF_900095145.1 Mus pahari | reverse complement strand
GATGACGCCACGGGAAAGGCAGGGCACAAGGGAATGGAAATCTACCCAGCACATGCGCAGCTGCCTTGTTTGTTTGTTAGAGCACAGGACATCAGCGCCATCTTGTAATGGCGAATGTGAGGGCGGCTCCCCACACTAGGGCTCAGCTCATATTCTTCCTTGGTGTCCTTATTCAGTCTAAGATCTTAGCCTTGGTGTTGCTCACAGGGTCGGTCATCCCTCCTTAGATTAATGGCTCTGGATACACTCATACATACACTCAGGGTGTTTCCTGGGAGATTCTAAACCCAGTTAAGTGGTAAATGAAAATGTCACAGATGCCAATGCACTATGTCACCATATCCTATTGACCAAGGCAGCCATAGCAGCCCAGACTCAAGAGAGGCAAAGGCTTAGGCTTGAAGTCTGTGACACCATAGGGTCTTGATAGCAAATTAGAAGTAGGATGAGGCAAAGCCCCTCTCCTCTCCCTGTCTGCCTGGAGCAGCAGGTATCCCTCAGTAGAGCTGTTGTCCCCTGGCTCTAGAGTTAGAGTGGGCATGACCACAGCTTCCTCAGGGCCACTCTGATACCCAACTTGGTAAAAACCAAACAAAAAGCACAAGGTCCTTGGAAGCTCCCACAGAACTGAGCCACTTGGGAATTCATCGGACTCTGAGTCACTAAACCCACATCTGCCTCCTGCCCAGCGTACTCTACTGAAAGCCTACTAATCTCTAAGCATGGCCACTCCTGAATGACGACTCTATCCCTCTGCCCCATCTGGAAAGCTTGATGTCGGAGGCTGCCTTGCCTCTCCAAGCCACCAACAGTCTATGTTGCCATTTTCTACTGGAGGGCTTCCCAACTCTCCCACAATGTTGACTAAACCCAAGAGCACCTCCATGACTTTCTGTCTCATTCCCTTTCCTCGATGATCCCCACTTTTCAACACTTGCACCTTCTCATGTCTGGACTTCAGGTATTTTGTCTTGACCTCACATCCTTTCCCAGTTCTGGGTTCTGAGTCTTTTGAAAACAAACCCAGACTCATTTGCTGGTGTTTGTTCACTCTCCCTGTCACAGTCCTTCTCTATCACAGCCCCTCCCTGTCATAGTCCCTCCCTGTCACAGCCCCTCCCTGTCATAGCCCCTCCCTGAGGTACTCTGTGTTTTGAAAATGACCAAGAGAAGAGGGGAAATAATTGCAAAAATGCTGGTGAATGTAGTGGTCAGGGTCCGAGAACAATGTTAAATTAACAGATGTTTTCTCAGAGGGCTGTGCATATAGGTACAGTAAAGGTTTAGAGACACACACAGAGAGAATAAGATGTTCCAGGAAAGACACCTGCAGCCATCCTGAAACTAAAGGGCAGAACCCAGAGAGCCATGCTATGCAGGCCAAGGCTGCCCATACCCCAACAGGGAGGAAGCCAGAGAGCACAACTCCTGCCAGAGCTTCCCAGAGACTTCGTCCCCTTAGAACAGTGGTTTTTAATACTGTGACCCTTTGATCCAATTCCCCATGTTGTGGTGACCCTCTGCCATAAAATGATTTCATTGCTACTTTATAACTATGAACTTGCTACTGTTATGAATCAAAGTGTAGATATCTGATATGCAGGATATCTGATATTTGACCCCTGTGAAAGGATCATTCGACCTCCAAAGAGGTCAGACCTACAGACTGAGAATGACTGCCTTAGAATCAGAGAATCAAACACACATTTCCCAAAACCCTCGGGGCTGGCAGAAGCTGAGAAGAAAGCTTAGCTGCCCGTGCCAAAGCTTTGAGGCTTCTGTTCTCTGGGTGGGTGGGGTGGTACGTGGGCTCACAACACTGAGACAGGAATTCCAGTGCTAGCATCACTCAAGGATGGAGCTGCACTTCTCACATACACACATTATCACCTCCCCAGCACAGACAAGCACCTGTCGCCATTCACTTTTTAACTCAAAGAAGAGCCATCTGGTAAGCCGCATCCTCTCAAGGGGACTTCCCAGCCCTGTCCTCCTTTATGTCTCCGTGGTAACAATAACCTGTGTATGTCAAGAGCCTCTCGGGAGCCTGACAAGAAACAGACAGGATCCAAGGCGGATAGCTTGCAGTGATTCTGGACAAAGGTGTGGGCAGTTGTGGGCAGGACCCACGCCTTACATGAACACCATGTGTTGTGGTGTCACCAGGGAATTGAGGGACAGGGGACCAAAATCCTGTTGCACAGGAGACTGAGAAAAATCTCTCTCTCTTTCTCCCAGTTTCTGTAGCAAGAGATCCCCTCAAAGCTTCCAGGAGTCTTAGTTGTTTGAAATTTCAAAGCTTTATTGAGGTGAGAGCAGTGAACACTCACAATTCAGGGAGCATTTTGCCTTTTATCCAGAACTGACTGTGAACAAACTTCTGGCCGCTCCTGTCCTGTGTTCGGAACTTTGATCCTGAGAGAAACCTTGTCCTGTTACATCACTTGTGTCTTATCTTTCTTCATCCCCTAAGGACACCCTGGACTTTTTCTTGGCCTCTTGGGGCTTCCAAGTTTAAATGATCACAGCTTCTCTGCTTCTCTCTCTCTCTCTCTCTTCCCTCTTCTTCTCTCCCCTCTCTCCTCTCTTCTCTCTCTCTCTCTCTCTCTCTCTCTCTCTCTCTCTCTCTCTCTCTCACATTAGCTGTTTACTCAAGTTGAGTTCATTCACTCCTTACCATGAGTCACGGAAGTAGTTGCAAGAAAATACTAAGTATGTATATATATATATATATATATATATATATATATATACACACACACACACACACACACACACACACACACACACACATATGCTCATGTCAAAATGTCTCTGCTCTCAAAAAAGTGTGCACACCACTGACATGAAGGAATACTGGATTCTGTTGGCTCAAGGAGTCAGTGCGTGTCGTGGAGAGAATAAATACAGCCTTCAGAATTCCGGACACAGTCCAAAACCACTGGCTGTAACACCATGTTTCTGAAATTTGATCATGTTTCTCATTGATTTCCATCCTGAAATTAGAAGTCTTTGCCCTCAAGACATAATAAAAGCCATAGGAGAGAAAATAGGAAAGCTCCACCCCTTAATATTTAAAGGAGAATGATTTTTATACAAAATACTCATTTGTCTGCTTAAAAGTAAATTACATCGTGGTGCCAGTTGGGTTGAGACCAGAACACTTTTGATTTATGGCTTCTGGAGGGAAAGGCCTAACTAATGAGATTTGCTCTTCTCTTCAGCCTAGACTAGCTGCGTGGCAGCTAAAGACCCCAGGCAAGGGGAGCATGTTGCTAGTGTCTGCCATGTTCCTGCCCTACTGCTAGTGTCCTGCACATACCCAGATTTCAGACCCATGTCTGATGTCTGTCTATAGACAGGATAAAGGAAGGGGGATAGAGGTCAGAGGGGATAGTTCTGGTCCCGTTTCTTCCACATGTGGTCCATAGAACCTTGCCAAGCTGCAGCTCTATGCTCTTGATCAGCTCTCCACCCCACCCAGTAGCTCCGTGCCTTCATACTCCTGCCCACCTCCAGCAGTGGGATGTGCTCAGTGTGAGACCTGGACACAGAGCCAACATCCAACCAGTGATGCTCACAGGATATGCATTTAGCATAAGAACCAAGTGAGATCCACATGGAGAGTCCTGTGGTTCATCTCAGAATCTGGTCCAATGGAGGGTTCCCATGGCAACTAGGAGGTAGAGGAAAGAGAAGAGCCAGCACTGGACATAATGCAATTGGCTCCAGGATGGAGATCAGCTAAGGTTTGAGTCACACAGATGGGAGTCCGCCATGGCATGAAGTACACTGTAAGCCACATATGGGTCTTCTGTGTGACGTGTGGTTGCACCTGAATCATTGTGCAGTTGAATATAGGCATCTCCCCATCTGGAACCTTCCTCCATTTCACATCTTAATCTAACAGAGGACATCCTGAGCTCTCAGATAAGCAAGGGTCAGAGGCAAAAGGCCATACCAGTTATGGCTCAGTTGGCATCATGGTTGACATTTTAACTCTTTGCAATTTGACATAAAGATATGTCCTTCGGGCTGGGCATGGTGGCGCACACCTTTAATCCCAGCACTCAGGAGGCAGAGGCAGGTGGATTTCTGAGTTCGAGGCCAGCCTGGTCTACAAAGTGAGTTCCAGGAAAACCAGGGCTATACAGAGAAACCCTGTCTCAAAAAACCAAAAACAAACAAACAAACAAACAAAAAAACAAAAACAAAAACAAAAAACAAAAACAAAAACAAAGATATGTCCTTCACAGCCATTCATCCTATGCTTTAATTAAGAACC
The DNA here is from genome assembly GCF_900095145.1 of Mus pahari. Classification (NCBI taxonomy): domain Eukaryota; kingdom Metazoa; phylum Chordata; class Mammalia; order Rodentia; family Muridae; genus Mus; species Mus pahari. The sequence continues at coordinate 2,647,504 of NC_034603.1, read as the reverse complement.
TAAAAATTGGAAAGAAAAGAAAAAGCCAAATATCGGTGGCACATGCCTTTAATGCCAGCACTTGAGGGGCAGAGGCAGGCAGATCTCTGAGTTGAAAACTAGCCTGGTCTACCGAATGAATTTCAGGCAAGCCAGGCTACACACACACACACACACACACACACACACACACACACACACACTATCTCAAAAATTAATTAATTAAAACCTAAAACTATGCTAGACTCTATGGTGAACCCGTGGGTTGGTCTTATGCTCCCCAGAAGCTCAGCTCGTCTTAACATTTGTTTCCACTTCCTGGGCCTCCTTTCAGCATGCATGACACAACAAAGAACACTCCTTGCTAAGACGAAGCACAATAGCAGCAGAGTCCTTGTCTCTGGAAATGACTGCAGACACCAGCAGAGGCTCTTACTGCCACTTGAAGTCTAGTCAGGAGATCAAATGACAATAGCCAGCACCTTAGCAAACATAGCCATATTGTAGATCATGGGTCAGATTTCAGGCCACTGACACAGTGTGCTGGAAGAGTCACACATACATATACACATACATATACATATACATATACATATACATATACATATACATATACATATACATATACACAGAAACACACACTTAAACTTGAATTCTTTCCTGGATTTCCACTCTGTGGAATTTTAGAATACTTGGGATAAGACCAACCAGTGCAGAGATATTTGTGATTTGTTCCTCAGAGAATTTACTGATACCCTGACTTTGATAAGGCAGAATTCCATGGGAAGGTATGCCCCTCCACATCAATGTTAGAATTGGACTACCATTCACTCCATCATCCTCTATGCTTAATGACAAGGCCTTTGTAGGCTTGTCTTCTCTCTGCTCCCTTGTAATCCTCAGCTGCCAGGGGCATCTTCCATCCAATCCAAGTGAAAGGACCACAGTATCCCACCATGCTTCATCTTCTGTTACCACAGAACTCCCTGAGCAGAGAAGAGAGACAGAGGCATTATCACTACCAAGCCACACAGGAGCGAGTGTTGACGATGCACATCCTGAATTCCAAAGGCCAAAGGAGGGTTCCGTTTCCCCAAAGCCACATGCATAAGCCCCACTGTAGCCCTTGTGAGAGTGGGTTCAAAACACTTCAGAAAGTCCATCTCTTGCTTTTCCTCTGTCTAGGCTCCCTCTTCACCAGCAGGTTCCTTCCAGGTTCACTGGTTCAGGGATTTGATCTGGAAAACCAAGAACATGGGTTGCAAAGCCCATTCTGAACTTCAGAATCTGGATCTTCATTGGTGTTCTCCCCTCTTCTTGTCCTCCCCGAAGCCCCATCACAACCGCAGGAACCATGAAGGTCAAGGGAAGAGAAAGTACCAAGGAAAGGCACTCCCGTGAACTGCAGAACCTCTTCCTGTCTCCTGTCCTGACTGAGCCTCTCGAGACCCACACCAGCAGGGCGCTGCCAGCCATACTCTCCAGGAGGACGTGTGAATCCAGACATAGGCACTAGCAGAATGAGATTAGAACCCTGGAACGTTTGATTTTAAAATTCCAGCCTTTAAGCTAGGTGTGGTGGTGGCTCACATCTGTAATGCCAGCACTTAGGAGGACAGAGGATCACAAGAATTCAAGATCTGCCTGAGCTCAAATAGTAGCAGCAGCAGCCGCAGCCACAGCCGCAGCCGCAGCCACAGCCGCAGCCGTAGCCGCAGCTGCAGCCGCAGCAGCAAGGTTCTAGTCTTTAAACCATGCCCTTGATTCATTGCAAGTTGAACTGGCCAGGGTCACATGGGCAGACTGTCATCACATCTAACAAAGGGAAAGGATGAAGTTGAATGATGTTGACATCAGGCCTTAGCCTGACGCCTCCCTCCTCACCCTGCCCACCATCTCACACACCTGTACCCTAGGCAGCCAGTGGGGATCTTAGACCATCTCTGCTGTTTCTCCTGCACAGGGCAAGCAGTTGAGGAGATTCTCAGAATTGGAAGACCAGAAAGGACTTGGCAGCTCCCACATGAAGCTGGACTGCCTCCTTAGGCAACGTGACAGCCATATCTCCTGTTCTCAGGGCTAAGTCAGTTTCTTTTCTGTCCCCAGCTGGAATGAACTGCTCCACTGATATCCTGGTACCCAAAGTATCCATGAGTTCTCCTGATGTTGCTTCTAGCTTTGTGCACAATCAGTTAGCCTGCCTTTCAAGACTCTGTGGCAGCCTTCTCCTCTCCCTTCCATCCTCCCGGGTCCCATTGTGTCACCATCACACCTGCCCAGGTTACTGAGCTGACTCTTGCTCTTCCCTACCCTGTCCCCACACCCCCCCCCGTGCCCTTTCCCAGCTCTCCTCCAATCCTGTCTCCAGCTCTTCCCAAGACCTCAGGGTTACAGTCAAGCCTCACTACCTTCTTTAGTCCAGCACCTAGCAACCCTTCACACTCCTTCATTCAGAAGCCTTCGGTAAGCATCTCAGATGATGAAGAAAAGCAAAGCATTGGCCAGAGAGCTGGAGCGTGTGATTCTCCTACACAAGATGGTCCAGGGAGCTCTCTAAGGAAGAACACATAGTAGGTCCTCAGTAATGTTTACTTAACTCATTCACTACAGAAGTCAGATCTCAGTGGCTGCAATGAGATATATGAGATGAGTCACGTACAAAGATAGAAGGGGCTTTGGACCCACAGGTCTTCATGTCCCAATCCTAAATTAAGTGGTCCTTGTACTGGGAGCCTCTGGCTGGGGCCACACATCACAAGGAGAGAGTGGCAGAATAAATCACTTACACTCAAACCAGGAAGCAACAAGGATGACTAAGAGTTTGCAGCCACAGGTCACTTCATGGACATGTCTCCAATGACTTAAGGACCTCCCATTAGACCCCACCTCTCAAAGGCTCCCCTACTTCTCAGTAATGCTACCCTAAGGATCAAGCCCTAACATTCATTCAACTATTGAAACTCTCACTAAAAGGAGCCCTTGACCATCTCCTAGAAATCTTTCCAATAGTTAATTTTGGTCCTGGTCTTGGGTGTGTGTGTGTGTGTGTGTGTGTGTGTGTGTGTGTGTGTGAGAGAGAGA
>NC_034603.1:2620659-2644321 GCF_900095145.1 Mus pahari | reverse complement strand
GAGAGAGAGAGAGAGAGAGAGAGAGAGAGAGAGAGAGAGAGAGAGAGAGAGAGCATGTGTTTTAATTAACCTGTGCAGCAAAGGGGACGGAAGCTCCAAACCCCAGAAGCCCTTTCTGCAAAAGGTTCTGGGCTCAGATAATAAAATGGTGCTTTCATTCTCATTAATGGGCAATTGATTTAAGGACCAGACCCAGTGGGTTATTGATCAGTGTTAATCATTAGAAAATGCCAAGTTAATGAATCTAACTGCCAGGAGACCCCAGTGGGACTTGGGGAAAGCCAGTTAGATACAATAACCTTGTCCCCTTCCAGTTATGCAAAAATGTGGACTTTTCTCAGGGAGGCAGGGCAGCGAGCAGGGACAGGCTGAGCAGACCTGGTCAACCACCCTTAGCCTTCAGAGTGCCTCAGCTTCTCCTGTAAGGCTCAAAATAAATCTCACTTGAAAATACTTTTCTATTTACAAGAAATCTGCAGGCTCTCATGCCCTACCTAGGTTAGCCTTGACACAGTAATGAACTAATTGCTATACTGGTATTATTAACTGAAGTTCATGTTTAATTTAGATTGCCTTCGGTTTCATTTGCTGTCCTTTCTCTGTTCCGGGCACCACCTCCCATTCGGTGGTTAAGCCTCCTCAGACTTCCGGTTGAATCTCTTCTCCTTCCTTCATTTTCGTGACCCTGACTGTTCTTTCTTCTTAATGTGTGAGGATGTTTCGCCTGCGTGTGTGCCGGTGCCGGTGCCTGGTACCCACAGAAGCCAGAAGACATCAGATCCGCTAGACCCGAGGTTACGATGTTTGTGAACTGCCATCTAGGTACTGAGAGTTAACCACAGGTCCCCTGGAAGAGCAGTCAGTGCTTTTAACCACTGAGCCATCTCTCCATTCCTTTTTTTTTTTTGGTTTTTCGAGACAGGGTTTCTCTGTATAGCTCTGGCTGTCCTGGAACTCACTTGGTAGACCAGGCTAGCCTCGAACTCAGAAATCCACCTGCCTCTGCCTCCCGAGTGCTGGGATTAAAGGCCTGCGCCACCAGGCCCGGCTTCATCTCTCCATTCCTGACCTGGACAGTTTCCTTTTGAATGTATCATTTTTGGGAAAAAATGATTTATTTTATGTATATGAATGCTCTATCTGCATGAACACTTGCATGCCAGAAGAAGGCATCAGATCTGTTTATAGGTGGTAGTGAGCCACCATGTGGTGGCTGAGTATTGAACTCAGGACGTCTGGGAGAGCAACCAGTGTTCTTAACAGCTAAGCTATCTCCCCAGCCCCACCTTGACAATTTTAAGGAGGTATTCTGTAGATATTTGGCTTTTGTTGTTTCTTTGTATCAAAGTACATTCCTTGTGGTGTCCAAGAATCTGGTTTTTTTTAACATGTAGTAATGTATATATTAATGGGATTCACACTTTCAACATACACTACAGTGTTAAATAAAATCTATTCTTCCTGACACTTTCTCAACCTCTTGTCACTTCTGTCCCACACTAGGTTCAGTGCTTTAGCTATATATGCTAGATAGACATTATACACAGACATATACAGACATCAGATACAGGCAGATAGAGACATCATACGCAGACATATATTGACATCATATACAGACAGATATAAACATCATGTAAGACATCATATACAGACAGATACAGACATCATACACAGACATTTACAGACATCATAATAGACAGATACAAACGTCAAATACAGATATATACAAAGATCATATACAGACATATACAAACAGATACAGGCATCATATACAGGCAGATACAAACATCATACACAGACAGATACAGACATCGTATACAGACACAGACAAGGACATATGATTCTTGTTTTTCTATGTCTGACTCATTTCACTTAACATGATGTCCTCTAGTTCCATCCATGTTGCTACAAGTAAGTGCCAATTACTGTTTTGTTTAGTTTTTCTAGACAGGGTTTCTCTGTATAGCTCAGGCTGTTCTGGAACTCACTCTATAAACCAGACTGGTCTCAAACACACGAAGATCTGCCTGCTTTTGCTTCTTGAGTGCTATGATTAAAGGTGTGAGCAGCCACCACCCTAAATTTCAATTTTTTATGACTGAATAGTATATCTTTGGTGGGGCGTGTGTATGTGTGTGTGTGTGTGTGTGTGTGTGTGTGTGTGTTACATCTGTTACCCACCTCCCCTCACTGATGAGCCTCCAGAATGATCCCATATTGTGATTAAGCATTAAGCACGCACAAGTAGGGATCTCTCTGCTCTACTACTTCATTTTCTTGGTGTGTACCCAGGAGGGTTCTGTGGGTGCTTTGCAGAATGTCCCCACTGGTTTCATATGAAATCCTCATTTTGATTAATCTGACCTTTTGGAATGAGGAACAAAGAGGCAAGAACCATCATTTCACAGTATTTGAAAGGTGCACACTGCTCATATTAACTCACTACTGCTGGCCACGACCTCGGTCCCCTGGCGAGGTGGTGTGTTCTGGCAACTCTCCCTCCCCATCTGTACAGATCTCTCAGGGAGAAAGTCACCCCGCGTAGCTCACAGGGCAGGAGTGAGGCTTCAGTACCCACCTCACTAAGTGATGGACTTCTATGTGGACAGCTGGCTTGCGTTGCTGTGGGTTCATGGATGTCTACATTAATGTCTACATCAACACTTTGGGTGGTGACCTAACAGCCTTTTTCTTATTTTGTTCAAATCATCTCACTGTAGGCTATAGGGAGCTCTTTCAGTTTGCACTTATGTCCTTTTTGTGTGCCTTTGCCACTGAGGGGTGGGTGTGTGTGTGTGTGCGTGTGTGTGTGTGTGTGTGTGTGTGTGTGTAGTAACTTCCTTCCTTTCACCACACAATGCTCTGTACCCCTCTTGGATATTTTCTGCCAAATCCCTGGAGTCAGTTGTTTCTCCAAGGAACCCAATTCTCCATTAGTTTTCATCATGGATTGCCATTTGTTTTGCTTCCTTTATTAAGTAAGAAACCAAGTCATATCCACTGTCAAACATTTTTGTGAGTATTTGGAGGAACAAAGATGAAAACAAATATTTCTCATAACACAGGGGCAGAGAAATCCACCACTGGCACTTGGGCATTTCCCCAGGTTCTTCTGCCAGATGCTTGCCACCCCCCTTTCTTTATGTATATGAATGTTTTACCTGCATGTATGTAATGTATGTAAGTGCATTGTGTGTATGCCTGGTGCTTGCAGAGGCCAGAAGAGGGCATTGAATGCCCTGGAACTGGAGTTCCAATGGTGGGAAGCTTAGTACTGGGAACTGAACCCAGGTCCTCTGCAAGAGCAACAAGTGTTCGTAACCACTGAGCCACCTCTCCGGCCCCTGGGTACGGGTTCTTGAGAAGTCCTTTCCATGTTTTCCTGCTTGGTCTCTGCCAGACCCAAGTGCATCCCCAGAGATGCCATCTGCACCATAGCTGTGGTTAGGGAGATGCCATCTGCGCCATAGCTGTGGTTAGGGAGATGCCATCTGCACCATAGCTGTGGTTAGGGAGATGCCATCTGCACCATAGCTGTGGTTAGNCCATAGCTGTGGTTAGGGAGATGCCATCTGCACCATAGCTGTGGTTAGGGAGATGCCATCTGCACCATAGCTGTGGTTAGAATAGAGGAGTCATGTGGATCTTTCTGGGCCTTTCTGTTCCCTGGGTTCTTTTGGACTCCTCCCTCATAGGCCCAAGAGGCTAAGAGTCAGGAAATGTCCATCAGGAAGAGGTGGGCATACTTCCTTATGAACCATGGTTGACCTGACTTTCCTGGTCTCCAACGATTAAGTAAGATGATGTATATAAAGGGTGGGAAAGAGGGTCTGGCAAGTAAAAGCTGTTCTTATTATGACATTGTTATTAACACCCCAAAGATGGAAGCACTTAGTAACCACAGGTCTCTGTGTGGGAATTCTGGAGTGTCCTACAGACCTTTGCTAGGAAAAGGAAATAGCCCTAGATTAGAGCCAAAAGTCTTGGGCCTAAGTGGTGACTCTGCTGTCTGGCACAGACCATAGGGCTTGCCTGTGACTGTTCTTGTCATTCAGAGGGTTGTTATGTAAGCACCTAGTCAGCCAGCCCTACAAATCTCCTCAATCCTGGGCATGTCAGAAAACATTACTTTCCTTTAATAGCAACACTGGGGGCTGGGGCAGTGCAGGAGAGGAACCTGGCGCAATGTTCCTGCTTGGCTTGGGAACCTACAAAGGGGAGGAAGCAACTGTAAACACCCATCTTTATCAGCCAATGGTGGACAGCCCACAGCATTATCAGCCAATGGTGGACAGCCTAAGGGTTGTCTTTGACATGCTGTATGATCAGGGTGTCCTAGTGATTCCTAGAGTCTAGCTAGATGGGCCCTGATGGTCACCCTTGTGACTGGATGGCTGGACTTGAAATTATTTTACTGGTCCTCCCTCTGAGGAGATTTCTCCCTGTTTCACCAAGCTGGGTCATGTGACGCCAGTATCACAGCCCCACAACCACCCTGCTTCCTTTTCTCAGAAGCCACTATACCATCCAATTGACCAGCCCGCTCATCTGAACCTGTGAATAGGGAGATTAAGCTCTCCCCAGACCTTAGTGCTGGCCACCATTGTGTATTGTGATCTGTGTGTATTGAATGAATTTAGGTAAACCAGAAGAATCTTTCCAAGTCAGGACTGTAAAGAGATAAACATGCAATCAATATGACTTGAGGTAAATTGCCTAATCTCTCTGAGTCTCAGTTTCACTTCCTGTAATGTAGATACAATAACAATTTCCCCTCACATCAGAGGATTGAATGAGACTGACTATATGTGTTGGGAAAGATAATATATATACCGCCACTCTCTAACACTGCTTGAATGTCCCTATGTTCTGGTGTTGCGTTAGACTGTATATAATGTATTTAAACTGGTGTATGTAGTAACACTTAACAAATATTGGTTTCCTTCTCCCAGAACTAATTTAAAGCTTATTTGTTAAAGAGATGGGTGGATGAATGGGTGACAGATGATAGATAGATGGTGGACAATGGATGGGTGACAGATGATAGATAGATGGTGGACAATGGATAGGCGAAGGTTGGTTGGAGCATCTTTCCAGTAGCAGGGGATAGCGTAAGTGTAGAGATCCCAATGGCAGAGCAGGAGGTTGTGCCACTTTGGGATAACTATCCTGGACTTCAGAGAGCTCCTGGGCATGAAGGTTTGGCTTTAATTAAAGTCTCAGCACAGTGTTAAATGCCATTTTATTTCAGTTCATAATTAACACTAATGGGATGAGCAGATCACAAACCGCACACATTTTGAGAAAGTGAAAAACAGCATGAGCTCAGTGGTTTCCGGGTCTGCTCCCCCCCCCCGCCCCTGCGTGCTATGTTCAATTAAAAGTTTTGAGAAAATATTGCAACTATGCTCCTTGTCTTTGTGGTAATGAAGCATATTAATTTGAGTGTGATGAATACAATATTCCACTGACTTTTTATTCCCTTATCTACAAAAGTTTAAAATAATGGGCCAATTAAATCAAGGGGAAAGAATGCAGGGTTTGCCTAGGGCTCCAATTCAGCAACCCAACTATGAGGCTGCATATGAACCTAATTCTACCCCCACCACAGTGGACAGACACTAACTCATATGGACAGATGTAGATCAGGACAAAATATGTACTTCATCAGAGATCAACAAACTGGTTCTAGGCTACCCTCCAGTATTGTTTTCTCTGAATAGTGATTGGATGGATGGATGTGTGGATGGATGGATGTGTGGATGGATGGATGTGTGTTTGGTTGGATTGTGGTTGGATGGATGGATGGATGTGTGTTTGGTTGGATTGTGGTTGGATGGATGGATGGATGGATGGATGGATGTGTGGATGGATGGATGGATGGATGGATGTGTGGATGGATGGATGGATGGATGGATGGATGGATGGATGGATGGATGGATATGTGGATGGATGTGTGGATATGTGGATGGATGGATTTGTGGATGGATGAATGTGTGGATGGATGGATGGATGGATGGATGGATGGATGGATGGATGGATGGATAGATGTGTGGATGGATGGATGTGTGGATGGATGGATGTGTGGATGGATGGNATGGATGGATGGATGGATGGATGGATGGATGGATGGATGGATAGATGTGTGGATGGATGGATGTGTGGATGGATGGATGTGTGGATGGATGGATGTGTGTTTGGTTGGATTGTGGTTGGATGGATGGATGGATGGATGGATGTGTGGATGGATGAATGTGTGGATGGATGGATGGATGGATGGATGGATAGATGTGTGGATGGATGGATGGATGTGTGGATGGATGGATGTGTGTTTGGTTGGATTGTGGTTGGATGGATGGATATGTGGATGGATGGATGGATGGATGGATGGATGTGTGGATGGATGGATGGATGGATGGATGTGTGGATGGATGTGTGGATGGATTCATGGATTCATGGATGGATACATGGAGACGAACCAGATGACTTTCCAAGTTTCCTATTTTTTTCCCCAAAGTAGTAAATCAAGTCTTCTATGGAGCTCATTTGACTCTTCCAAAATATAGAAGCTAGAGGCAGAATGTACAAGCTTTAAGTGTCAGTTCCCTGACCCTAAAAGTTAGAAGCAGTGTTTTCAGGTCAGAGCTGGTTCTCTGGCTCTTTATTCTACAGCAACATCTATTTGTTACAGAGCCAGTCTGAGCTTAGCTGCTGCCCACGGGCCTTCCCTCTCTGGAACAGAGACTTCCTGAATGCTGAGGCTTCTGGATGCGCTGAGCCTTCCTTCACACATCACATTTGAAGTGGGTGTCTTGGAGCAGGTCTCTGACTAGGGCACACAGCCCAGGTATCTCCATAATGATCTCTGAAGGCTGCCTATTTCCACATGTTCCATGTCACTAACTCCACCTTGCCACTGAGACATTGGAAGAAATCTGCAATTGCATACTACCCAACTCTGTATACCCTGACTCCCTACAGTCTGTTCTCTATGGTCTCACGGACATTCCACACACACACACACACACACACACACGGGGTGGGGCTTAAAACCCATTTTCTCAGCCTAAAATTAGAAATCCTTGGTACGGTCTATGGTGCTCTGTACATCTGACCCTGCATGCAGAGGCCTGCCCAACTGTTATCATGGCTCCGCCATCTCTATCCACTCCTAAATACCTAAACTCAACTTCAGCCTCACCTTCCTCAGGTCCTTTACATGTGCTTTTGGTTGAATGTTCTTGCCTCAATTCTCACCTAGTTAATGTTTATTTATCTGCCACTCTTAACTCAAAATATTGCTTCAAGGGAGACATCTGGAATAAAACTCCTGACACCAATTCCTCCCAGCCAAGGTTTGTCTTATAGTTTATGTTGCCGCTGTTCTGAGTAGCTTCGTTCACAGAACTATCACAGCTGATAACTATGTAGCTGCTCCATGACTGGAGTCACGATGTCTCCCCCACTAAGCCATTTGCATTCAACCATGTATTTATGATGCTTAACACAGAGCCTGGTTCATAAAAGATGTTCAGTACTATGTGGATGGATTAATTAATTAGTTAGTTAATTAGCTAATTGATTAATCCCAAATTCAAAAGCTTTGCACTTAGGCCAGAGATATGGCTCAGCAGTTAAAAACACTCTAAAGTTTGGTTCCCAGCACCCACATAAGACAACTTAAAAACGCCAGCAATTCTGGTTCTAGGGCATTGGGCAACCTCTTCAGGTCTCCACAGACACTATATACATGTACACATATACAGACACAAATACACGAACACACACAGACACACAACTTCATACGCACAAACACAGAAAAACTTTAAAAATAAATTTAATTTTAAACAAAGAGCTTTGCTCTTCCTTCTTCACTATACTGCTCTGAGTTTTGGACTTCTTCATCCTGGAAACACTTACTTTGTCCTTGGCTTTATATTGGGGACATAAACACCTTTGCTCTATCTTGCTCTCAATCACCTGACCTATGTAACAAGAGACATGTGACTACTCACCAACAGCACAGTGTGTCATGTTCTACAACGGCCATAAGCATGGGGCCTCCTGGAAGCAGGAGGAAACCTCTGACCCTTCACTGGGGAGGCTTCACAAAGACCATAACCCCTAAGTTGAACCTGAAAGGAAAAGATGTTGGCCCAGAATATCCAGGCAGACTCAGGGCTTCAGCTCCAGACCCCATGTTGGAAACTTGGAGGACAGGGACCAGTGCTTGAAGAGAAGCAGCCTGGGAAGGAGGGGCTGGGCTGGGGAAGAGAGGCAGGGAGGACTTGCACCGAGAACTGTCAGCAGCAGCTAAAGATGGCAGGCGTAGAGACTGGGTAGAAGGTCCTGGCCATGAGACCACGAATTTGAGGAAGTCCCTCTGGAGACAATGTGGAGAAGAGTGTTCATGTTTCAAGTGGGGGACTCCAGTTCTGGGGAGACCAAGGTGGACGTCTCCACAGAACCTAAGTTGTCTTTTCCTCGGGGGGCTCGGTATGGCTGACCTTGCTCATTCATTGCGGGGAGAATTCATTTCAGGGTGGGAAATTTTTTTAAAAGTACAAGATTAAGCAGTGTAATCAGCTGCTGCTGAGGATTGGAAACGCAATAAATAATAATAGCGTTGAGAGCTGTTTTTAATAACTCACCAGTGTAATTTAGCCTCTGCTTCTTGGAGCATATGTAAAATATGTCAGAACGGGTGTACTGGCAAATGCCTCATTGCCAACCTCTGAAGACAAATGTCTTCCCAGGAGGGAGGGGGATGGAGGAGAACTCAGGGGACTCTGTTGAAAATGAGATGCAGGAAGGCAGGCATTGTTCATTTGGACTCTGCTAATTCCACACTGTGACCGCCCACATTGCAGGTCTCACTGGGTTGTCTTATAGGGTGGACGGACTGACAGCAAAAACCCTAGAGGAGGGTACTTCTAATCCAGTGGACAATGAGTTGTTTGTGGACTGTACAATCACGGTATGCATGTAGTTGGTGTTCTGATTCACAGTCATTCTGGTTTGTCTAGTACAGCAGGTCCCTGGGGATGGGACATCATAGCAGTATTGGTTTTAGTTTTTGCATGACTGGATGCTTCTACGACCACTGAAACTCGTTGTTCCACGTGTTTGGTGAATTCTAACTGCTAATAGTTCCTGTGGACTGCCCTGCTCCTCAGGTCCAGATTGTCACAATGGAACTAGGAGTCTTAGATCTTAGGGAGACAACTTGACACCCTCAAGATGAAAGGACCATTACTGTCAGACAGACAATGTTCTATAAGGAAGTTGAGTGCAAAACATGATACTTACAGTCACCTGTCACTTTATCGCCATCACAACAATGTGATGTGGCTCATCAGGGATTTTGTCCTATAGATGAGGAAACTGGAACCTAGATATCTAGTCTAAAGCAAGAGATCGTAAATTACTGTCCTTGGGGTCTGCTGGCAGTTCCATCTGACTTCAGAGCCTATGTCATCAAGCTGTGCAGCCCTCTGCTGACCATGTGTCCAGTGAGGGGATTCCAGAAGCTGTAGTTTCCAGCAAACAATAGAAACTGGCAAATGACTCTAACTGAGAGATATGATTTCTCTTCCTTTGCTGAGTCCTCTCTGGGGAGATATAGCTTGTCCTTGTCAAAATATTATTAGTGTCCTGTCATTGGCCCTCCTTGTCTGGGCCATTCTACAATCCTCCAAAGCCTCGGGTTACTAACTGAAGTGTCCATTAGGGAAAAGGCTTTAGAAGGTGATTGGCAGCATCTAGTGAATTAGAAAACACACCGATGAGGCAGTCATCTCCCCGGTGCTCTCTGGAAGGCAAGTTCTCTCACCTCTGTACACATTTGGGGGTGTTCTTTGCTATACTGTGGGGCCGCTGTGTGCACCTGGTTGCTACAGCATCCTAGGTGACTTCTTCCTATGGAGAAAGAAATGAAGGAGAGGGAAGAAATGTGAGGAGAGAGAAGATGGAGGAGAGGAGCACCGTTAATTAGCTTTAGCCAGATGGTTATGCTGGGTTACAAATGAGTGCACTGCCTTGGAATGTCTGCTGAAATTCTGACAGAGCCCAAAGCCCTCTGGAGAAAGCAGAGGAGGAAATATGGAAGCTAGCCAGAGCTATCTAAACACCTTCACTGGCTGGTCCTATTTCAACTGACGACAGCCACGTGAAAGGGCCACTGAAGATCCACACAAACGCTGGTTGTTCGCTGATGCCTGCACTTAGAGCCTTTCACTGTTAGTGGAAGCAGAGCTCTGCTCTCTGGTCTGCTTTAAGCCAGAGACCACAGCTTTGCTTCTGGGCCTGGAGCCAAGGAAGGAGAGGCACATGCTCAAGAGACTGGAAAGGGCAAAGGTGCATTGCAAGCTAAACGTTTGGACAACTGGTTCCTCACCGTTCACTCCAAAGGACACGAGATCCTGGAAACAAGGCCCAGGGTCCTTCCAAATTCACTTCCCCAAATGCCTGCAATGAGATTCCCTTTGGGATTTCCTAAACTCCAAGGACAGAAACCAGCATGTTTCTCGATAGTAGTCACCTGTCCCTCTCCTTGGACACAATGGGGCCAATTATCAATGGTTGAGATATTGAGAATTGGTTGAGAATTGGCTACTAATGGTTGAGAATTGGCTACTAACGGCTGGAATGGACATGGAGGTAGGATTGAGTTTGTGGAAGAGTAGAGGAGGAAATGGGGGACAGGATGGGAGTGGAAAGCCAGCCCAGAGTCAGGAAAGCCACCTAAAGCAAGTCAGCTCTTCCCAGAGACAGGATTCTGACAGGGATGCTAGCTAAGTGCATCTTTCAGCCTCTGTCTAAAACTGCACAGTTAAGTCGACACCAATGAAGACCACCTTAATTGCTGCAGTAATTAAGACAAAGGAGGAAACCAGGATAGAGTCGAGTGTGGCACCTGCTGCAGGAAAGCCCTGCACAGGTAACCCTTGCCCTTGCTTTCTGAGCTGAACAACAGACTGCATTGTATCTTAACTAAAAAGCTAATTAGGAACCGTGGCACAACATATTCTTAGCAAGGACGTATTGAAAAGCAGAAATATGCAAAGAGTTTTAAAGAGTTAAACAGTAATTTGCAAATTTCTGGTGAATATAAGGCTTTTCTCTTGGTCGGTTCACCATGTAAAATGTGTTCTATTCTCTGTGTAGAACTTGGAGGACAGGGAACAACAGAGATTGGGAAGAAATAAGGAGAGAGGGAGACAGGGAGATAGGAAGAAAGGGAGATATCATTACTATATTATTACACAATTACCATCATCATTAGAAAACTAATTTAAACAAGCCCCGCCTGTGCCCCCCCAAAAGGGCACCAAGCAAAGAGGTAGGCTCAAGAACACAGAAATAGTTTTCTCATTTTGACTGGTGATGGGAATAATAATGATTTTTCTCTCTGAACCATAACCATTTTGCAGTTAAATAATTTGCTTTCCGGCTGGATCAGGAGCTCCGAGGTGCTGCTCTGAGGAATTCTCTCATTTCTTTTGCACCTTCTGAAGAACAGAAAATTCCAGGTGCAATTATTGGCATTATATTTATACCAACTGCAACAAAACATTCCAGAAAATGAGGCTCCTACCAAATTAGTTTATCCAAATGAAGTTTAGACAGTACCTTAGCGGGGGAGGGGGGGTCAACTGAACAGTTTGTCTCAGTGGCCCAAGAGCTAGAGAACCACTCAGAGAAGCCACATGCTAGCAGCCTTGTTGAGTCAAGAGCGTATAGATATTGTTTGTGCTTTCAGTTAGCCAAATGAATGGCTTCCTCCTATGGGTCACTGAACCACAGGGTCCCTACATTAGCCTCAGATTACAGAGCAGCAAGCTAGCTGGGGGTACAGATGTAAGAAGCTAAAATAGAGTTCGATTTCATGACTGCTTGGGGCAGACTCTCAGGCAGAGTTTTAGCAACAACAAATTATTCTCAGCTGAGAACATCTGCCTGGAAGGAGGAGTTGTAGCTGAAGATCGGAAGTTCAACAACCCAGGAAGTTTCCGGGGAAGTCTAAAATATCCCCCTTCCGTTCCCCAGATCACAACTGTGACTTGTCAGCTGTGTTTCAGAGATGAGAAGGCTCAGGGACAAACAGGGAGGTAGGGAAAACATAATTCAATCAGTCTGGCTTCCTCTACGTTACACTGTAGCAGGGACTTTGCTAAGCATTTTGTGGCACTCCCTTGTTTGGTTGTTGCATTAAGACCACTGTGGGTATAGCTCAGTGGTACAGTGTGCAACTAGACTATGCAAGCCACAGGATTGATCCATAAGGAAGTTGAATGATTAAAGCAACTTGACCCAAGTCACCCATCTACAAGGTGACAGTGAAAAATCAAACACAGGGATTCTAAGATGATTTGGCAGAAATTCACCATCTTGATTTCCAGGATTCCTGAGCGACCCCACAAAACATGGCAGGACCCACCCACCGGTGAGAGTGTGACAACTATGTCAGAACCCAGCCTTTTATGAGTCAGAGTCAGAACAAAGTCAGAAATTCAGTGCCAGCGACGGAGAGTCACCAGGGAGTCTCACAGGTTCAAGCACCTGTTGGTGTCGATTAGATTGAAGGTCAGCAAGGTGAAAATTTTTGACCAAAAATAGTAATTTGGGACAAATTAATGAAAAAAATCATCAAGTTCCATGCATGATTAGATAGCCAGTGTAAACAGGTTTACCTTATAATCCACTGGAAACAAGAAAAGGCAATTTGCAAAATGAATTTCACAAATGGCCCAGTGAGAGAAAAATTTTCTCATCAAGTGAACGATGGAATTTTAAAGGGGAACTGTGAGTAGGGAGCTCTATACAGAGGCCGTGATGTGAGCGGGCGTTCCTAGAGTCCCTGAATCATGAGACTCTCACAAATGCCAAACCACAGACACAGTTCTTATCAGCTGGATGCCAGGATGCTGCCATCTTGGACTCAAGTGAGTGGGGCTCTCTCCAGGAGTTTCCCTCTGATCCTCCTGGAAATGAGGAAAAAGAGTGCTGCGTGCATCCTGTGGTTCCTTGGAAGTACTAGTTTGATATTTATGCTGTTCCTAAATTAAGGTTATGAGACAATCAGAGGGAAATTCTGCCTAATTCTTGGATGTTTTTAGCCTTTACACGGTAGCAGAAAGTGGAGCCACCATGTGTCCTTTGCACTGTTCATTCCCAGAGGACGTGGCAAGCAATTAAACCTGGCTTCCCACATCTTACAGATGCTCAAGAAAACTTGGTGGTAGCAGGAAGTGGAAATGTATATGATGTCAAATAAGGAAATGAGTGGAAATGGGGGCAGGGCAGTCACCCAGGAAAGGAACTAAGATGGAACCATCTGCCCAAGGCATCTGAAGTAGTAAGCATACATACATACACAGGTTTGCAACAGTGAAGAAGGCAGAGGCAGGGGTATCCAGAACAGCACAGTCTTAGGGAGTCAAGGGTTACTAAAGAGAAAGCAATAAAGGGAGGGGAAGTGACAGATGCAGACAAGGCTCAAGCTAAAGAAGTCAGAACAAAGGGCCGACTTCCCAGAAACTTGGGGGTTTCCCACAACTATTGTCACCCTGGTGGGGGTCACAGATGCTAGCCTACAGAGGGTAGAAAAGGTGCTTAATCAAAAAGGTTCTGCACAGGCAAGTTGGTCAGATTTCCTTCTGGATAAATGGAATCTGGAAGTTGGTCATCATGGTGTCTAGTAAACTACCAGGAGCAGTGGGGAGATAAAAGAATGCTCATGTATAACATTTGCTTACTTCCAGAGTATAAATGTTTCTGCCACGCTATCTTTTTAATTTTGAAAACTGATGGTTTTATAAGATGGCGCAGGCTGACTCCAGGAGCCATGGTTGGATATGGTTTGGCTCCTAACAATTCAACCCTGAAGGCTTGGCCCCCAGCAGTGGAACCTTTAAGAGTTGGGGTCTAGGAGGCAGCAATTGGGTCACAGGGGCTTCAGTTCCTGAATGGATTAATGCTGTCTGAAGAGAACGAGGGGACTCTGGTCATTAAGGTTTCTGAGACAATTTATTAAGAGCAACCCTGGCTGTCCAATCTCTCACCTCGGGTCTTGCCATGTGAACTTTCTAGTTTTTGATTTCAACTCTGTCTGCTCTGGTAGAGCCAAAGAGATGCAGATAACTGGAACCGGGAGCTGAGCAAGCTTCTTATTTATAAAGTGCTTCACTTATTCTGTTAGCGCAACAGAAAATTAAATAATTCTCTGGGATACCATTGGCCAGAAATGAGTGAGATTGAACAGGGACACATAAAACTGAGATATGTAGACTATTCTCCCTTTTAAAATAAGAAAAAGAAGGGATGGTTTGTTCACATTTAGTTATTACTATTATTTAAATTTGTTCTACAGATATGTGAGGAAAACCTCAACAATGGGGTCACGCTCTCATCCAGTCCCTTAGTTCTCTTCCAAGGCACCCAGATTTGTCAGTGATCATTATACCCGTGTAGAAATATTTCCTGTATATGCTAGGAGATGCCTATCTCTTTTTCAATGTTAAGATGGTGATATGAAAACAAATTGTTTTTCCATGTAATAATATATTTTTAGAGCCAGCACCTAAAGATACGGAGATGGTCACTATTGTTTTAGTGACGACACAGTATTCTTTTTCCTGATGCCGTATTGATTAACCATCACCTCAGTGAAAAGCATGGAAGATTTTCAGCCTTTTTTTTTTTTCTGCTATAGTTAAGTGAGCAAAGACTATGTCTGTCTATATTGGTACACGTAGTTATGCATCCCTACAAGCAAAATATCCTGGAACAACAAAAATAATTAAGTATTTGCATTCCTGCTGTCAATCCCAGAGAGTGTTCATCCTAACACAGTTGCCAACAATTTCTCCAAGACGTGGCTCAGACATCTCTTATCACTTAGCGAAGCTCTGCGCTCACTCTGTTCTCTCAATGGAAGTCAGCTGATCCACAGAAGTGGAGGCTGGGCTTCCTGGAGGTGCAGGATCCCGCAGGAGTCCTTGACTCTAGGTCTCCAGTCTTCCCCCTTCAGTGCATTGAATACTTTCCCCCAACAAGTTTGCTGCTGGCATTCTGTGTAAGAGTAGACTGAAGTCTGCACAGAGCCTGAACATTTAGAACACATCACCACTTCTCTATCTCTCTCTCTCTCTCTCTCTCTCTCTCTCTCTCTCTCTCTCTCTCTTCCTCCTCCTCCTCCTCCTCCTCCTCCTCCTCCTCCTCCTCCTCCTCCTTTTTCTTTACCATAGGATTTCTGGGTTGGCTCTTTCACTGCAGCCCTGGGATCCCGTCCTCAGCCTGGCCACCAACTTAACTCCTGACACTATTAGGGGGCTGCCAGAAGACAGATGTAACTGTGGGTGTGCCCAGTTTCTGATAACTTTCTTGACTATCATTTCCAGGGCCACTTCATGATGTCAACGCTAGAATCACCTGTATTCCTGTACCAACTTGTCTGACTTTTCCACTAGGAGAGTAAAAACAAATTGTTAAGGGGAGGGGGAAACAACTTTCATCTCTGGGTTTGGTATCTGAAGCAATCAATGTCTTTTGTCTTTAAAATGGTATATACACTGGCACACAATCCCCTGAATCCTTCAGAGAATATGCTGGGAGGTGTTGCCAATTATTATTTCTCTCGGCTAGCAGATGTTTAGGGGCTGGATAAACCTTTGGAGAAATTACCTTAGGAAACGGGGAAATAAAAGCAAAGATTACCATGAAACAAGTAGCAACTGCAAGGTAGGAGGGGAGAGGTGGAGGGAGGAGTAGACAGGAGGGGGGGGAGAAGAAAGTGAGAGGAAGCTAGGCTGGTGGAAATAACCCTGCGTTTGGAACAGCGGCAAAGAAGCGCGATTTTCCAGCTTTAAATGCCTGCCCGCGTCCTGCTTGCCTACCGGAGAACGGAGATGTTGACACAGGGCGATTCCGAAGGGCTCCAGACCTTGGGAATAGTAGTGGTCCTGTGCTCCTCTCTGAAACTATTGCACTACCTCGGGCTGATTGACTTGTCGGACGGTAAGCGAGCCCCAGAGCATCCCCGTTTTGTACGAACGTATTTTCCGGCTTAGATTGTTGTGAAAGTAGTTTAGAGAAAGGGGAAAAAAGTACGCTGAAAATAGCACAGGAGTCCTGGAAGGTTAGGTGGTATCGCCTGCACAAACCTTCCCCCTCGCACCCCCCCCGGTGCTGTCCGTGGTGCTGAACAGTGCCAGCGGCGCGCATTTGGGTCCGGGGTTTGTTTTTATTTGCTGAATGTGAGGAGCAAAGTGCATACTCCTTCTCCCTGAAGGTGTCTGATAAATATGCATATTTTGGTAGAAGCCAAAGACTTTTAAAAGTCATTACGATGTTGATTAACTTGTAGCAGCTGAAAAGATTATGGGGAGGAAAAATGCTAATCACAGTGCCTAACAATTAGAAAGCATTTAAGAAACACTGGCTCCTTTCCCTAACCTCAACCCTCATAAAGACCTTTGTAAAACCACTTCATCAGCCGTGACTTTAACTTCTAGTTCTTAATGAGAATGTAGCTATAAATCTAAGTCACCAGCATTGCTTATGATTGCAAAATTAGTACTGGTTTAGAGCACTTGAGTTCCTCTCTTCTGGTTATACATAAAATATGTAATAGGTTTTTTCAAACTGCGCTGTCCTGCATTGCTCTGTATAACACAAGAACTTGGTACTTAGATGTGACCTTTGAGTAATAGCAAGGAAGTAAAAATGCTGATTACCTGATGTCCCTGTGTATGTGTGTGTGTGTGTGTGTGTGTGTGTGTGTGTGTGTGTGTGCGCGTGCACAAGTGCGCGCGCGCACGTGTGTCTTTGCTCTCTAGTGCATAATAATATATATGCATCAGGCCATACTCCTTAACATATGTAATTATTATGCTCTAATCAAAATGTTTTCATGTTAAAGATGATAGAATTTTTAACTACCAGATTTGATGATCATACACTACATACACATACCATATAGTCTCATGATGGCTTAAACAATTGAATTAGGTCATTCTGAAAATAAAAATGCTAAAAGCCACATGGAAGGAAGTTAGTAGCAAGTTTCGCAAACATAAAGGAACTCTATCATTCTTCTTCCTCCTTGTGACACGCTGTTCCTAATATAATTTATCTATTTGGTTACTGTCCCATAAAATTAAGCCCCTGGAAATTTGATGAGCGTTAAACAATGCCAGCCTTCTACAATTACATCAATGCATACACAAAATACATGCAAAAGTATTCAGTATGTATTGTCTCACAACCGCATACTGTGGGCAGAAGTTCCCCTCCAACGGGTATTGTATAACTAAATTCTACATAATAATGAAATATGGTTTGTATGTCAATAGCTAGCCAAAACACCAGTCAAACCTGAGGTGAATCAAGAGTGAACTAGATATACCAGTGCTTGGCTGACTGAGTGCCTGAAAGAGAGTCGAGTCTAGCTCAAGTTCACCCTGGTTAAGTTGGCCTTTAAGAATCTCGGTCTCCTTCTTCAGCTGGATGTGGTGACGTGTGCCTTTGCCCCCAGCACTCCAGAGTCAGGTGCAGATGGATCTCTGTGGGTTTGAGACTATCTGCTCTATGTTATGAGTTCTAAACCTTCCAGGGCTGCAGAGGGAGACTCTGTCTCACACAGACAAACAACACAAACACAATCTGTGCCTTGAATTTTTCTGTCTGGTGTGTTTTAATCTTTCCCCCAATTAGAATTTTAGATCTAATTCTCTTAGCTGAGTTCTGTGGGTTGAGTGGAACTGATCTTTAAGCCCCTCGCTTCTGCTTCAGCCGGCCCAGCTAGCTGGGATGTCTGTGTTAGGCCTGTATTTAGGAGCTATGTTAGCTTTAGCAAACATGTAGTGAATCAATGGTTTTATAACCCTAATTTTCCTAGATGTTGAAAGCTGAAGCACATTTAGAAAAAAATTACATATATATATATATATATATATATATATATATATATATATATATATATATTCCTTTTTAAAAAACACCTGGAATCTACAAGTCTGTAAGAATAGTTCGACATGCACAGAGATCTGGTCTCTTAAGTGTATTTCCATCTGAGATCCAAGCTCAGCTGACCTACCCATAACAGACACATAATGTCTCTGTGGTTCAATGGATTCCAGTAGAACATGTGTCAGCCCTGTTCAGAGCTTCAGCGTAGCCACTGACACTGTAAGTGAGCGCAGATGCTGCCTATTAGCTCATGAGGCTATAGAGGACATAGGAACGTCCCGTTCTTCCAACTCCCTGCCCCACTGGTGCTTCTAAAGATTTGTACACTTCTGCTTTGCTGCCAGGAAGGACTCCAGTCATTCAACCAATGTTTAAGAAATGGGGAGGGTGTAACGTTAAAAAGTAGGGGCATACATTTAGTGCTATTGCTAGGAGCCCTGCGTGAAGGAAAAGGAGGAGGTGGGCATGTATTCAGCACCTACAATGCATCAAGGGTAGTTAAGTGCTTTTATACTGGAGCAAGAGTGAAACCTGCGGAATAGCACGCCAAGGAAAATAAATAAATAAATCTGGAAAACAGAAGTCATTATTCCTTTTATATAAAGAAGACAGATTGAGGAAAGTTAAATAAAGTTCCACAGACACAGTTGCATGGAAGAAGCACTTGCCTCTAGAGGTCCACGTTCTGCTTTATGATGTACTGTCAGCGAGTAAGCTGGTCCAGATGAGGTTGGCCATCTGTCAATAAGCCTATAGCACAGATAAGCTCATAGTCTAGAAACCTATGTCACAGTAAGCTGTGTGATGGCCTTTTCAGAGTGCATATTACATTACAAGCTCCATTAACCAACTGGAATGAATACTGAGGAGAAAGTGCACCTCCAGGAAAGGGCTCTGGAATCCACGGGACATAATCGCTCTAAGGAGAGTAGAACATCTTTATGAAATGCATCAGCAGCCTCTCTTAGGATCTTGGTCTCATTCTTAATATATTCTCACGGGGGCAACATTAGAGTGGTACAGAGACGTCAGGTACAGAGTCCAGATGAGCTGAGATTCCGTTCTGGGTGCCCCTGCATTATTTGTGAGTTTCAGCAAGACCTGCCTTCTCTCTTTCATTTTCCTCATTTGTAATATATATATATATTACAAATATATTACAAATATATATATAATTATATATATATAATTATATTAATTTTCTAGGGTGCTTCATATCAATTACTATAAATTAGGCATTTTAAAATAACAGAGGAGTACTCTTTCATGGTTCTGGAGTCCAGATATCCAAAATTGAGGTGTTGGCAAACTCTAGAGTTTGGGACATCTTGGGGAGGGTTCTTCCTGGCCTCTTCTACCTTATGGTACTCCAGGCAGCCTTTGGCTTCTGGCAGCATGACCCCAACTTCAGCACCCACCTAGGCTCTTCTCTCTCTGTGCATCTGTCTCCACATGGTGATTTTCTCTTTTTATAAGGACAGCAGTCACATTGTGTCATGGGCCCTCTCTAATCTCATCTTAACTTCATTACATCTGCAAAGACTTTATTTCCAAATAAGGGCTGGGGTTAGAACTTCAATAAGCCTTTTGGGAAGATGCAATTCAATTTATAACAATTGGGTGTGTGTAATTCAATTCATAACAGCAGCGGTCATGCCCCTATAGCTGCATACAGAATTCAATGAAAGACACCTGAGGCAGGGCCAACCTTCCTGCCTATAGCTGTGCTTCCTCTGTGCTTCACACTTCTTTGACCTGAAAGCATTCTAATAACAGAATGTAGTGTTCATTAGGAAAAAACAGGCATTGCTATGGCTATGTCCTTGGGCAAAATAATTCTTTCCCATGGATTTGATAGGGAAGAATTGGTAGAGCAGTTAGTATAGAAGTTTCTCAAATAAGAATCCTAGAAATACCTTGTTCCTGTATGCTGTGTCAGCATACATACTCGGCTTTCCCTGCAGTGCCTGCCAACCAATTGAACTCATTATCACTTTCATCTAATGGAGGATGTCAGGAGCTTCCTGGGGTGGGGTGAGGGCAGGTGAGCAGATTCTAGAAGTTCAGGAAGCTTTATCAGGTCATTAGCTGTCTTGCTTCTCACATTCTGCTTGGTGGACCAGCCTTACCAATAACTTCATCTCCACCAGCCAAGATCACTATTTTCCTGGAGAGTCATGTCTAGTCACGTCTGTGAGTTCTACATAGCAACTTCAGAAGGTATTTGCTATTCCAGGTCAACTTACTGAGTAAGACAGTAAGACAGGGGCCCTTGAATCAATTTTCTACACATTCTGTATAGCAGGAACATGATTCTCTGCTACTCTGGAGACTTGCTAAACCCACTTGATAGTGAAAAGACTGAATGAGGTTCTTAAGAAGCCATCCATCATATGTGCCTGAATTCAACCATTATTTACAGGTGTTTCATTTGTCTAATACTTCATAGACTATCCATACAGTGTTAGACATGATTGTCAGAAAAGTTCTACGATATGAACAAGAATGACATACTGCTGATGAACCAAATGTATAGGTCTAAAAAACATTGAGACTTGAGCTCCCCTCTTCATAGAGAATGACCATGGAGTGAGTAAGTAATTCAAGGCTTATTTCAGGACTTTGCTTCTTCTGTCTAAATATAGATATTCTTATGCTTAAAGTGTGCCTGGAACACACAGAGTATTGCTAATCCATTCAGTGAGCATCGAGGCTACTTCTCTTGGTAAAAATCTTCATGACCTGATACGGCCAGGTTTGTAGAAAGATGAATACTGGTTGCCTAAAGAGACCAGTGTGAGCCTCTGGAATGTGTACCAGTTACGTTAAAAGAAAAGGTTCTTTACAGATGTGACACAGTTAAAGGGCCTGAGATGAGATTATCCTGGATTACTTGGGTGGGGCCCAGATGCTAGTACAAATGTCCTGAAAGTCAGGTAGAGTTGAGATACAGACAGGATAAAGACAGAAACGGGGCTTGGAGTGATGTGTCGATAAGTCAAGGGGTGCTGGCAGTCCCCTGTGCCCAAAGCTGGAGGAGGCAAAGAACTAATTCCTATGGAGACCCTCAAAGCTGGCAATTCCTTCATTTCAACATAAGATGTTGAACTTCTGGCCTCTTGCGCTGAGCATAAATGTTTACTAGTTTAGCTATCATCTTGTGATAATTTGTTGTGACAGCCTTAGGAAAATAACGCATAAGCCTTTTAAAGCATTTCTTCATTTGCTATAATAGAATATGGAACAAAATGCACACGTAAAAGGCTCAGAAATGGATAGACCTATTGATCCAGAATGCTAGTAACATAAGGACTCAGGTTACACTTTCTCAGCATTAGAGGGAAGATGAGGAGGGGCAGCCCTGATCCCCTGTCAGCACCAACATGACGACGGACTGCAGGGATTTACACTAAGAGGGCAGCATATCCAGTGTGTGCCGACCCGAACTCCTCATAGCAAAAGCAAATCCCTCTCCCTGGATGGGAGAGATGGTGCGGTGGTTTAAAGTACATAGTGTTATTGCAAAGGACCTGTGTCTGGTTCTCAGCACACACACCAGGCAGTTCACAACTGCCTCTAACTACAGCTTCCGGGGATCCGACACCCTCTTCTGGACTCTGCTGGCGTATACACTCACACGTGCACATACCACACACACAGACACATGCATATACAGGTCATTTGTAAGTAATAAAAATAGATCTTTAAAAAGAAACTCTTAATGAGCAAAGTAACACAGATACATTTCTCCTCTGCAACCTCAAACCTCCCTCTTGTCCCTTCTTCCCTTTGCCCGCTTTTAGGGTGCCTGAAGATGTTGCCATATTGTAAACATGTTTAGCCCTGGTTGCTCGTCTGCTTGCTTTAAGCAGTGTCTATGACCCAGCTTCTCCAGGATATGAGAAAACAAGGACACCTTCCCTCCCTTCTTCTTTCCCCATCCTGTCTACCAAGTGTATTCGTTATGTTTCATTTCACATTGTCAGCATTTTGATGCACTCCCAAAACACCCTTATTCCAAGGCTAATAGGAAGCTCTTCCTACATCTCATTCAGCTTGAGGCCAGCCCTGAATCCTGCTAGGTGGTGAGTCCTGCTAGGTGGTGCCAATGTCTCTGCTGGTGTGAGCAGGAGGCACCTCCCGTTCTCCTTCACCAGCAGAATGTCCTATGTTCAGAAGTCGTCCCAGCCCTCCCCGTCTCCAGAGGACACTGAGAGCTACCCATGCCTAAGCCTTCCATCTTCCATTTGGCTTGAAGACACCCAATACGACCAACTGCTGTGTCTCTGCTTGTCCCATAGTTACTCTGCAGCTGAGAATCTCCTAAAACTGAGGCAACTGGCACCGGGATATAGAGAACCAGGACAGGTAGTACTTTGTACTATACTCCAGCAAACATGTTAGAGTGCTGTGGATCTTAATTTGCTGTCAAAGATCGTAAACTCTGATGGGGGAAAGTAGAAAGATATATGCAAGAGGAAGGAACTGCATTGAACCAGACTGACTTTGTTCAAAGAAATAGAAACAATTTGTTCAGTTCATCTGCTCTAAGTTTTCCCTTTCTACTTATATCTAATTGCACAATGAATTCATAATGAATCTTTTCAGGACCCCCTTACCATACAAAGTGAGATGCCTACTACACCCTCTGTGTCTCTGCTTCCTCTCGGTCTCTCCAGCTCCAGAATGCCAAGCCTGTATGTCCATCCTATCATGATCGATCCTCAGGACAACATGATATTGGGATTCTTGAATTCAAATGCTAGGAATCATGGGGCAGATTGCTACTGACATGGGATCCGCACCTGATGCTTACACTAAGAAGTACCAATATAAATAGAGTAAAGGAAGAAAATGAGAGCTACCAAGTATGTTTACAACATCTCCAGTGCAGAGAGAGAGAGAGAGAGAGAGAGAGAGAGAGAGAGAGAGAGAGAGAGAGAGAACATAGAAGTAAGATAGGAAGGTGAGAGATACAAGGAGCATAGTCAGAAAATACAGCAGGGATGAAAGAGGTGGGTAATGTTGAGAGGGACGGAGAGAGGTTAACAAGAGGGCCTCCCAACCCTTAGGTAAGCACTGTGCTCTCTGGCTTACTTAATGGATAAGTAATTCTCTGTAATCATTTCCTATTAGGAGTTCACTTAGCCTTCATTTTCCAGGAACTCCTTATGGCAAACCAGAGTCATAGTAGCCCACCCCACGCTTGAGTTGTATCCAGGATACAATTCCCACAAACCAGCACTGTTGCTGAACCAGATGTGCATAACGGATGGGAGCTCCATCCTCAGTAAACTGGAGCCTTTCATTTGTTTAGTGTGTCCAGCACCATTCTCTGTCAATCTGGTGTCCTGGACAACGAGTGAGTCACACTGTCATTTTACTTCCCTCAAGGGAACACACAAAGGAGAGAGTTAGGCTATGCATGGGCTGTTACTCTCGACCCCCACCTCACCTCTCTTCATCTGTTTTCTTCTCAGTCTCCAGCTCCAAGATCCCAAGCCTCTACCCTGACTCTCAGGCTCCCTACTGTGATGGACCCTGGAGCTGGCCTCCATTTATCCTCTCCTTGACTTCTAATTTTAGTCTGTCAGCATCAAAAATTACCTACCCTGTGTCCCCTTTTTCCTGCTCTTGAGTTTTATACACACACCACACACACACACACACACACACACACACACACACACAC